>NC_090381.1:21920355-22037855 GCF_036365525.1 Heterodontus francisci
GAGGATCGGGCAAGGCCCTCCCGGCTTCGAGCTCCATGGCTGGCCTCTGCCGGAATTATCTTCTGGCCCCGCCCCCCCATCATGGTAAAATCCAGCCCAGAGAGGGGGAGAGAGACAGACAGAGAGATGGGGGGAGACAGAGAGACAGACACAGGGTTGGGGCGGGTGGGGGGGGGGGTGGTGGGGGAATAGAGAGAACGACCACAATCACTCTTGAAAGATGGAAATCTATCTGGAATACTCTGCATCGCTACATCAAGTGTGTAGGCAGAGATGGTCTTCTTGCGCAAGCAAAATCAATGCCAGGTATCTCACTAAATCAGTGTTCAACACAGTAAATTAATAAATTAGTCTTCTCATTTAAAGCTTGTTCACAAATGCACATTTTTTGTTGTTTTGATTAATATTAAAATACATTTTTAATGTCTTTAGCCTTCTGAAATTTGCTTACCTGTGTATACAAAATTTGTAATATGGCTCTCACGCGAAATAATTGGACACCCCAGTTCTAGAACAGAGAAGGAAAATGAAAGAAATGCCTGACAATCACACTGGGAGTGAACTTCCCAAGTTCGCTATTGGTCAGCAAGTTACCATTCAAAACCCTATCACTGGTGTGTGAAATTCTGCAACAGTATCCAAAGTCTGACCAGAACCAGGTTCTTATGAAGTAACTACACCTACTGTTGCTACACTGCATCATAATCGAGGCCAAATCAGAGCTGTTCACTATCCCAAGTCCATGGAAGACTCCATTGCAACTCATACAGGATCGAAGACTGGATTTCACACAGAGTCTACACAATCTTCTTCTGCAAAATGCAGTTCACAAACATCTGTTCCAGTATGTGAGAACTGCTACCCTACTTCGAAATCTGGCAGAGTTATCAAACCACCTTTATGTTTATGTAATTGATGTTCTTAGATATTCTTATTGTCTTTTTTGTAATATCTCCTGATTCCTTTTTCTACATGTATAGTCCTAAAGGAGATGTTTAAATTTACAAATATGTTTCTTGTGTGTACAAGAGATGTGGAATCAAGATCAAATTAGATATGTAAGAGCTATGATGTAACACGCCATGTGATTTTGAGTATGCTGTCTTGAAGATATACATGTACAGTTACTATCTCAATGTAATCGTTTCTCACTCAGTAATCAATAAAGAATCCGCAATATTGCATTCCTGTCCCATCTTGAGTGATCAGTCTTTGTGTACAATCTATACAAACACAGAGGTTCAAGGAACATGCAACATTGCTCATTTTCTATCTTTCTACTGCCCTCTGCTCCCTCACTCAATGTGAGACCTGTGAGCGAATGCAAACTTTATTATATCCCTTTTATTTAATGACTACTTCCTGGTAACATGAGTCCTTTTACTACTAATAAGGGGAGGCGGTGGCGTTGTCATAATGTCACTGGACTAGTAATCCAGAGGCCCAAGCTAACACCCTGGGGAAATGAATCGAATTCCACCATGGCAGGTGGTGAAATTTGAATTCAATTAATAAATCTGGAATTAAAAGCTAGTCTAGTGGTGATCATGAAATCATTATCGATTGTTGTAAAAACCCAATAGTGGCTCATTAATATCCTTGAGGGAAGGAAATCTGCCGTCTTTACCTGGTCTGGCCTACATGTGACTCCAGACTCTGACTGGAGTGGTTGACTCTTAAATGCCCTCTGTAATGGCCGAGCAAGCCACACAGTTGTACCAAACCGCTATGAAGTATAAGAAAAGGAATGTAACAGGACAGGCCACCTGGCATCGACCTAGACAATGGAAATGACAACGGCAAACCCAGCCATGTTAACCCTGCAAAGTCCTCCTTCCTAACATTTGGGGGCTTGTGCCAAAGTTGGGTGAGCTGTCCCACAGACTAGTCAAGCAGCAGCCTGACATAGTCACACTTACGGAATCATACCTTGCAGACAATGTCCCAGACACCAGCATCACCATCCCTGGGTATGTCTTGTCCCACCGGCAGGACAGACCCACCAGAGATGGTGGCACAGTGTTATACAGTCGGAAGGGAGTTGCCCTGGGAGTCCTCAACATTGACTCCGGACACCGTGAAGTCTCATGGCATCAAGCCAAACATGCGCAAGGAAATTCCTGCTGACTATTATCTACCTTCCCCTCTTCCCACTCTCGGCTGATGAATCTGTTTCTCTATGTTGAACCCCAAATGGAGGAAGCACTGAGGGTAGCAAGCACAGAATGTACTTTGTGTGGGGACTTCAGTGTCCATCACCAAGAGTGGCTTGGTAGCACCACTACTGACTGAGCTGGCCGAGTCCTAAAAGACATAACTGCTAGACTGGGTCTGCGGCAGGTAATGAGGGAAACAACAAGAGAGAAAAAGCTACTTGACCTCATCCTCACCAATCTGCCTGTCGCATATGCATCTGTTCATGACAGTATTGGAAGGGGTTACCACAGCACAGTCGTTGTGGAGACAAAGTCCCGTCTTCACATTGAGGATACCCACTGTTATGTTGTGTGGCACTACCACCATGCTAAATGGGATAGATTTCAAACAAATCCAGCAACTCAAAACTGGGCATCCATGAGGCGCTGTAGGCCATCAGCAGCAGCAGAATTGTCCTCAATCACAAACTGTAACCTCATGGCCCGGCATATCCCCCATTCTACTATTACCATCAAGCTGGGGGACCAACCCTTGTTCAGTGAACAGTGCAGGAGAGCATGCCAGGAGCAGCACCAGGCATACCTCAAAATGAGGTGTCAACCTGGTGAGGCTACAACACAAGGCTACTTACGTGCCAAACTGCATAAGCAGCATATGATAGGCAGGATTAAGTGATCCCACAACAAACAGATCAGATCTAAACTCTGCAGTCCTGCCACATCCAGTCGTGAATGGTGGTGGACAATTAAACAACTAATAGGAAGAGGAGGCTCCACAAATATCCCTTTACTCAATGATGGGGGTGCCCAGCACATGAGTGCAAAAGATAAGGCTTAAGTATTTGCATCCATCTTCAGCCAGAAGTGCCGAGCGGATGATCCAACTTGGCCTCCTCCTGAAGTCCCCAGCATCACAGATGCCAATCTTCAGCCAATCCGATTCACTCCACATGAGATCAAGAAATGACTGAAGGCATTGGATACTGCAAAGGCTATAGGCCCTGACAATATTCCAGCAATAGTACTGAAGACTGGTGCTCCAAAACTAGCCGCACCCCTAGCCAAGCTGTTCCAGTACAGCTACAACACTGGCAGCTACCTGGCAATGTGGAAACTTGCCCAGGAACATCCTGTACACAAAAAGCAGGTCAAATCCAAACTGGCCAATTACCACCTATCAGTCTATTCTCAATCATCAGTAAAGTGATGGAAGGTGTCATCAACAGTGCTATCAAGCAGCACTTACTCAGCAATAACCTGCTCAGTGATGCTCAGTTTGGGTTCCGCCAGGGCCATTCAGCTCCTGATCTCATTACAGCCTTGGTTCAAACATGGACAAAAGAGCTGAACTCAAGAGGTGAGGTGAGAGTGACTGCCTTTGACATCAAGGCAGCATTTGACCGAGTATGGCATCAAGGAGTCCTAGCAAAACTGGAGTCAATGGGAATCAGGGGGAAAACTCTCCTCTGGTTGGAGTCATACCTAGCGCAAAGGAAGATGGTTGTGGTTGTTGGTGGTCAATCATCTCAGTCTCAGGACATCACTGCAGGAGTTCCTCAGGGCAGTTTCCTAGGCCCAACCATCTTCAGCTGCTTCATCAATGACCTTCCCTCCATCATAAGGTCAGAGGTGGGGATGTTCGCTGATGATTGCATAATGTTCAGCACCATTTGCAATTCCTCAGATCTGAAGCAGCCCGTGTCCATATGCAGCAAGACCTGAACAATATCCAGGCTTGGGCTGATAAGTGGCAAGTAACATACACGCAACACAAGTGCCAGGCACTTCTCTCCAACAAGAGAGAATGTAACCATCTCCCCTTGATCTTCAATGGCAATATCATCACTGAATCCCCCACGATCAACATCCTGGGGGTTACCATTGACCAGAAACTGAACTGGACATATAAATACCGTGGCTACAAGAGCTGGTCAGAGATTGGGAATTCTGCGGTGAGTAACTCACCTCCTGTCTCCCTAATGCCTGTCCACCATTTACAAGGCATAAATCAGGAGTGTGATGGAATACTCCCTACTTGCCTGGATAAGTGCAGCTCCAACAACACTCAAGAAACTCGACACCATCCAGGACAAAGCAGCCTGCTTGATTACCCCATCCACCACCTTCAACATTCACTCCCTTCACCAATAACCACAGTGGCAGCAGTGTGTACCATCTACAAAATGCACTGCAGAAACTCACCCAGCATTCCCATCAAACACTGCCAAATCCCGGTATCATCCCTTCAATGCAACCAAAACCGAGGACCAACCTCTCCCAGTGACACTAAAACCCAGGACCAGCCTCTCCCATTGACACCAAAATCCAGGACCACCCTCTTCCCATTGACAGCAAAACCCAGGCCCACCCTCTCTCCAGTACTGTTCAACATCCGATGTCTTCCTCCTACTGGTATATCATGTATTCAATTTTACTTTAAATGGTGGGGGATATAAATTAGAAACACAAAGTAAAAGTTGATACAGATGGGAATGCTGGGGCTTAGCAGTATAGAGTTCAAAGGTTGGGATGATGGGAGGGAGGGTTGGATTTACTGAAGGATTTCTGAGGTTTTTCCAGAATGATGATGCAGGTGGTTTTCCATCCAAGTTAGGCAGCATTTGGTTGTATGTTTCTGAGAGGCCACTGCAATCATTGAGTTCAGTGTTTTCTGATTGGCTCCTGGATTTGTCTGTCTCTGTCTGTCTGTCGTTCAGGTGTGATATTAGATGGAGATCAATGGGCAGACATTAAAATTTCCACAGCATAGTTCACAGAGGAGGATGTTCTCCTGGGGTCTTCATCAACATTTCTCTCTCAGCCACCACCATCAAAACAAGATTGTTTGGTCACTTACATAATGTTGGGGACCTCACTATGTGCAAATTGATTGCTGTATTTACCTACAAAGCGACAGTAACAAGAAGTCAAAAATAATTAGTTGGCTGTGAAATGCCTTGAAACATCCTGAGGATGTGAAAGGGGTTATATAAATGCAAGTTTGTTCTTTTTCTCTCTCTCAGCTAGCACTGTGTAGAATGTTTACATTTTCCAGTTGTTAACAGAACACAGGTTTGCCCAGGAAGCTTTCAAAACGCAGCTCATTTGTTGTTTTGGGAAAACGAAAAAAAACAGTTCTCAAATTACATAGAATATACAGCCTAGTTAGTCTGTGCGGGTGCTCATACTTCACATGAATCACCTCCCATTCTATCTCATCTTAACCTTTCAGCATATCTTTCTTCTCCCTTTTCTCTCATGCACTTGTCTAGTTTCTTCTTGAAAACATCTAAGCTATTCACCTCAACTGCTTCCTGAGTAAAGAGATTTTTCCTCATTTCCCTAATGGATTTAACAGCAGAATCACAGCATTGTTACAGCGCAGAAGGAGGCCATTCAGCCCATCGTGTCTGCACCGGCTCTCCGAATGAGCACTTCACCTAGTGCCACTCCCCCACCTTCTCCTCGTAACCCTGAACATTCTTCCTTTTCATATAGCAGTCTAATTCACTCTTGAATGTTTCAATTGAACCTGCCTCATTCTGAACATTCTCAGGCGGAGCAATCCAGATCTTAACCAGTCACTGTGTGAAAAAGTTTTTCCTCATGTCACTTTTCTTCTCTTACCCGTTACGTTAAATCTGTGCCCTCTCAGAGTCATAGAGTCATACAGCATAGAAACAGGCCCTTCGGCCCACCGCATCCATGCCGACCATAATGCCTATCTATACTAATCCCACCTGCCTGCATTAATTCCATATCCCTCTATGCCTTGCTCATTCAAGTACCTGTCCAGATGCCTCTTAAATGTCGCTACTGTTCCTGCCTCCACCACCTCCTCAGGCAGCTCATTCCAGGATACCCACTATTCTTTGTGTGAAAAATTTACCCCTTTGATCCCCTTTAAACCTCCTCCCTCTCACTTTAAATCTATGCCCTCTAGTTTTAGTCACCCCTACCATGGGAAACAGACTCTGGCTATCTACCCTATCTATGCCTCTCATTATTTTATATACCTCTTTCGTGTCCCCTCTCAGCCTCCTTCACTCCAGGGAAACAGACCCAGCCTATCCAATCTCTCTTTGTAACTCAAGCCCTCCAAACCAGGCAACATCCTTGTGAATCTTTTCTGCACCCTCTCTAGCTTAATCACATCTTTCCTGTAGTGCGGCGACCAGAACTGCACACAGTACTCCAAATGCAGCCTAACCAACGTTATGTACAACTGTAACATGACATCCCAACTCTTGTACTCAATGCCTCGGCCGATGAAGGCAAGCATGAAGGCTGATGAAGCCATATGCCTTCTTCACCACCCTGTCTACCTGTGTTGCCACTTTCAGGGAACTATGTACTTGCACCCCAAGGTCTCTCTGCTCAACAACACTCCCCAGGGCCCTGCCATTCACTGTATATGTCCTGCCCTGATTTAACTTCCTAAAATGCATCACTTTGCACTTGTCTGCGTTAAATTCCATTTGCCAATCCCTTGCCCACTTTCCCAGTTGATCTATATCCTGTTGTAACCTTAGACAACCTTCTTCACTGTCCACTATACCACCAACTTTGGTGTCATCTGCAAACTTACTAATCATGCCCCCTACATTCACATCCAAGTCATTAATATATATGACAAACAACAGAGGGCCCAGCACCGATCCCTGCGGCACACCACTGGTCACCGGCCTCCAATCTGAAAAACAACCCTCCACTACCACCCTCTGCCTCCTATCACCAAGCCAATTTTGTAACCAATTGGCTAGCTCACCCTGGATCCCATGTGTTCTCGATCCTTTCACGAGTGGATTTATTAGTCACTATCTTGAATGTAGGGCCCCTAGTTTTGGATTCTGCCACAAGTGGGAACAGTTTCTCCATGTCTACCCTGTCCAACCCATTCATAACGTTAAAAACCTCTATCAGGTCACCTCTAAGCCTCTTCTCTTTTCTAAAGAAAAAAGCTCCAACCTTTTCAATCTTTCCTGATAGTTGTAATCTCTCAGATCTGATACCTTCTTTCTAAATCATTTTTGCACTTTCTCTAGTGCTTCCATGTCCTTTGTTAATAGTATGGAGTCTAGGACTATGCACAATACTCTAAATGCAGCCTGACCAGGGGCCTATACAAGTTTAACATAACTTCACTACTATTGAATTCTGTACCCCTGGAAATAAATCCCAGTGCTTTGTTAACATTTTTAATTGCTTTGTTGACTTGAGATGCTGCTTTTGATGATTTGTTTACCTATACCCCAAGATCCCTTTACTCTTCTACCCTGCTCAATTTCTTTTTCTTAAAGTGTAGGTGATGTTTCTGTCTTCCTGCCAAAGTGCATCACCTCACATTTCTTTATGTTAAAATTCATTTGCCTTGCAATTGCCCAGACTGCAGGTTTTCTAGTGTCTTCTTGTATTATGTTGCATTCTTCCTCAGTTTTTAGCTATAACCACCCCACTCCCCCCACCCAACCCCCAGTTTGGTGGTATCTGCAAATTTTCATATTGAGCTACTTATTCCTAAGTCCATATCGTTAATGTAAATTATGAATAACAGTGGCACCAGCACTGATCCTTGTGGAAAACCACTTTCTACCTTCCTGTAATCTCAATAACTACACTTTATCCCAACTCTCTGCTTTCTCTTCCTAGCAAATTTTCTATCCATTCTTATCCATATATCCTGATTCCACATGCCCTGTAAGCCTACCCTGCGGTACCTTATAAAAGGCCTTTTGAAAATCCAAGTTTTTGACATCTATTACATTACCCTTGTCTTCCTTTGCAAAGAATTCTATCAGCTTAGTTAAGCATGAGTTCGCCTTTCAGTATCCATGTTCTTTGTTATATTTTCTGTCTCCAGATGTTCTTCTAGTAGTTTAGATTCCAGTATCTATCCTATCACTGATGTTAAACTGGCTGGCTTAAAGTTCCCAGTTTTTGTTCTATCTCCTTTTTATCAATTAAGATGAGAAAAGACGATGGGATTAAAATTCATCTTGGGCAGTGGAGCAAAATGGGTGGCATTAGATCAGCCACCCATTACACACAGCGCCTTATAATTTAATTCCATTGACTGCAACAGAACTGAGTATCTGGTGGTGTGTATAATGGGTGGCTGATCCAACACCACCTGTTTAGCGTCAACACCTGAGGTGAATTCAACCCCCTGTATCTCTCACTCTTTCTCAGTTTGATACACTGATTGAAGTATAAAATGTATAACTTTTATTGAAATATTTAGTTGTATATCAGATTCATTGTCCAGTTTATATTGAAATCACTTTTGAAAACACACCAACTAAAATACTGTTAGAGACTGAGCGAAATAAAGAATTATTTACAATTTGAACATAAACAGCAGCTACAACAGATGTATAATTAGTCCAATCTGTCATATTTGAGGTGAGGCAGGTTCATTTCCATCTCACACAATTTTTTGCTTTTAAAGTTATAAATTTTATTGGAATGAAGCATTTCCAATTTGCCCTCTTGGTTTTCTTCAAATTATTTAAGAAATAGCAACCAAGCAAATAATATAGGGAACTAAAGAGGAAGGCAAATGGCATGTTGGCCTTTATTGGAGTACAAAGAAGTCTTGCTACAATTGTACAGGGCTTTGGTGAGACCGCACCTGGAATACTGTGTGCAGTTTTGGTCTCCACATTTAAGAAAGGATTTACTTGCACTAGAGGCAGTGGAGTGAAGATTTACTAAACTGGTCCCTGGGATGAGGGGGTTGTCCTATGTTGAGATGCTGAGTAAATTGGGTGTATATTCTCCGGAGTTTAGGAGAATGAGAGGTGATCTAATTGAGATATACAAGATTCTGAAAGGGCTGGATAGGGCAGAAGCTGAGAGATTGTTCCCACTGGTCAGGGAATCTAGAGCACGGGGGACACAGTCTCAGGATAAGGGGCCAATCATTCAGGACTGAGATGAGGAGAAATTACTTCACTCAAATGGTTGTGAATCTTTGGAATTCTCTACCCCAGAGGGTTGTGGATGCTCCATCATTGAATGCATTTAAGGCTGGGATAGATTGATTTTTAGTCCCTCAGAGAATCAAGGGATATGGGGAGTGGGCAGGAAAGTGGAGTTGAAACCCAAGATCAGCCATGATCGTATTGAATGGCGGAGCAGTCTCGATGGGCCATATGGTCTACTTCGGCTCCTATTTCTTGTGTTCTTGTATTCTGGAATAAAAACAGAAAATGCTGGAAATGCTGAAGAGGTCAGGTCGTGTCTGGAGAGAGAAAGAGAGTTAATGTTTCAGGTTGGTGACCTTTCATCAGAACTGGAAGGCATGAGAGATTTTACAGTTGGTAAGCAGGGAAAGGAGGAAGGGAAGGAAAGAACAACAGGGAAGGCCTGTGATATAGTGGAAGGTAGGAGTGATTAAATGACAAAAGGGATGATGGTGCAAGGTGATGGTGGGACAAGTAAAGAAACAAATGCTACATCCAGAGGAGGTGTAAATAGTTACAGAACGGTCAAGAGGAAATAGAAGCGGCAGTTAAGATCTAAAGTTGTTTAACTCAATGTTGAGCCTGGAAGGCTGTAAAGTGTCTTGTAGAAAGATGAGGTTTTGTGCCTCAAGCTTCCACTGAGCTTCATTGGAAAAGTGTAGGAGGCAGAGGATAGAAAGGTCAGAGTGGTAGTGGGGCGGAGAATTAAAATGGCAGGCAATTGGAGACTCAGGGCCAAGCTTGCGGGGTAGTCCGCAAAGTGATCACCGAATTTACATTTGGTCTCCCTAATGTAGTGGAGACCGCATCGTGAGCAGACAATACAATATACTATACTGAAAGACGCAGTTTCACCCAGAAGAAGTGTTTGTGGTCCTGGACAGCGGGAAAGGAGCAGGTGAAAGTTCCTTATACTTTCTAACTAGTAATTCTTTGGCTATTTTCCTCATTTTTGCTTCCCTTTTCGGTTCTGCTTTGATCCAGTTTTACTTTAAACTAATCAAATGACTGACAAGGTCTGCTGGCCAAAGGGTGACTGCAACAGTGTGGCTATGTCAGAACAATTATAGGAACAAAAGGTTAAACAACAGGAATATCAGAATTATAACACACTAATGTTACACATATTTCCTGTAACACTTACCTGGCACACCTTTCGCATCAACTTTATCCATAGTGCCTGTTTGTCACACTGTTGTATTCATAATGAAATGTACTTAATCAGTTTACTTTGCCTCTCATTGAGTCCTCCAAGTTGGTTGCCAGGGTAGATGATGCTGTTGCTCACTTACTTTTGAGAGCTTCCAATTGTATCTCCTAGATAGATGCCCTTGGGCGGCATCACTCACTTTGGAAATGTTAAAATCGAGCCCGATGCTCCCTGCACCCGATGCTGCCGAGATTCTCCCCACTGGCCATGACTAGGCAGAAAACCCCAGTTCAGTGTAACCTGACTTTGAGCCACTATTCCTGATCAGCCCCATCCCCACCCCACTCCGCAACAGCATGACCTAATTCCAATCTAATGCTGTCATTCATTCCCCATCTGTGCCATTACCACACATCCACCCCAAGCCAGAGCCTCTCTGCCAGATGCAGACCTAAGCCTGACCTTGCCTCCAAGACCCACTCGCAATTGCAAAAGTTGCTCCTGTTCCTGTCCATTCCTAGGAACTCCCTTGAAGTTCCTGAAGTGCATTTGTGGCCTTAATAAGCAAAAAACTCCCAAACTATGTTTTTCTTGAAGATTATTGTAGCAACATTAGTGTTATTTTGGAGTTCAAATTCCATGATTATTTGAATATTTTCATGGGAACTGAAACAGTGGCCATGATTCCTGTTAAAGTTTTGCTTAACTTTGCAGCCAATTTTATTTACTTACTTAAGAGAAAGATGGTAGGGTAGATGTCATAGACAAAAAAAAATCTTGCATTTAAAATGCCACCTTTCATCTCTGAAAGATCCCAGGGTACCATTCAAAGAAGAGCAGGGGAGTTTATCCCTCAATCATAGAACTATAGAAAAATGACAGCACAGAAGGAGGCCATTCAGCCCGTTGTGTCCGTGCTGGATGAAAAAATTGGCCGCCCAATCTAATCCCACCTTCCAGCACCTGGTCCATAGCCTTGCCGGTTACAGCACTTCAGGTGCATGTCCAGGTACCTTTTAAAGGAATTGAGAGTTTCTACCTCTACCACCATTCCTGGCAGTGAATTCCAGACACCCACCACCCTCTGGGTGAAAAAGGTTTTCCTCATGTCCCCTCTAATTCTTCTACCAATCATCTTAAATCTCTGCCCCCTGGCAATTGACCTCTCGTCAGGGGAAACAGGTACTTCCTGTCTACTCTATCTAGGCCTCTCATAATTTTGTACACCTCAATAAAGTCACCCCTCAGCCTCCTTTGTTCTAAGGAAAACAACCCTAGCCTATCCAATCTTTCCTCATAGCTGCAACTTTCAAGCCCTGGCAACGTTCTTTTAAATCCCCTCTGTGCTCTCTCCAGAACAATTATGTCCTTCCTGTAATGTGGTGACCAGAACTGCACGCAATACTCCAGCTGTGGCCTAACCAGCATTTTATACAGTTCCAGCATTACATCCCTGCTTTTGTATTCTATACCTCAGCCAATCATGACTGCCACATTTAAGTCCAAATCATTAACATATATCACAAACAGCAAGGGACCCAACACTGAGCCCTGTGCAATGCCACTGGAAACAGCTTTCGATTCGCAAAAACATCCGTCGACTACTACCCTTTCTTTCCTGTCCCTGAGCCAATTCTGGATCCAACCTGCCACGTTCCCCTGTATCCCATGGGCTTTCACCTTGTCAAATGCCTTACTAAAATCCATGTAGACCACATCCACTGCACTACCCTCATCAATCCTCCTTGCTACTTCTTCAAAAAACTCAATTAAAGTTAGTAAGACATGACCTTCCCCTAACAAATCCATGATGACTATCCCTGATTAATCCATGCGTTTCTAAGTGGCAGTTTATCCTGTCCCTCAGAATTGACTCTAACAATTTACCCACCACCAAGGTCAAACTGTAATTATTTGGCCGATCCCTCGCACCCTTTTTAAACAATGGTACAGTGTTCACAAACCTCCAATCATCTGGTACCTCTCCTGTATCCAATGAGGATTTGAAGGTGATCCTCAGCGCATCTGCTATTTCCTCCCTGGCTTCCTTTAACAACCTGGGATGCAATCCATCCGGCCCTGGCGATTTATCCACTTTCAGGGATGTCAGACCCTCTAGTACTTCCTCTCTCATTATGATAATCGTATCTAATATTTCACACTCCTCCTCTTTAACTACAATTTCTACATCAACCCTCTCCTTTGTGAAGACAGAGTCAAAAAAATCATTAAGAACCCTGCCCACATCTTCTGCATCCACGCAGAAGTTCCCTTGTACATCTCTGATGGGCCCTACCCTTTCCTTAGTTATCCTCTTGCTCTTAATGTACTGATAAAACATCTTCGAGTTTTCCTTGATTTTACTTGCCAATAATTTTTCATGTCCTCTCTTTGCTTTTCTAATTTCCTTTTTTACTTCACCCCTGCACTTCCTATACTTCTCTAGGCTTTCTAAAATATTGAGATATTTGTGATCATCATAAGCTTTCTTTTTCTGCTTTAACTTACCCTGTAAACTTCTAGATAACCAGGGAGCTCTAGATTCGGCAGTACCACCCATTATCTTTGTGAGGACGTGTCTACACTGTGCCTGTAGAATCTTGCTTTTGAATGCCTCCCACTGTTTTGCCACTGATTTTCCTTCAAGTAGCTGTATCCACTTTCACCAGGTCACCTCTCAGTTTTGTAAAATTTGCCTTCCCCCAATTTAGAACTTTTACTCCTGTTTTATCTTTTTTCTTTTCCATGATTATGCTAAAACTAACTGTATTATGGTCACTATCTCCAAAATAGTCACCCACTGTTACTTCATCCCCTTGCCCAGCTTCATCACCGAAGACTAAATCTAGAATTGTGCCACCCTCATTGGGCTTGTTATGTGCTGGCTAAAAAAGCTCTCTTGAACACAGTTCAAGAATTTTGTCCCCTCTGTGCCCTTCACACTGTTTGTATCCCAGTTGATATTGGGGTAGTTGAAATTCCCAACTATTATTGCCCTATAGCTTACCTTTTGTTGCAGCAGCTTTTTCTGAAACAGCGATAGTGCGAGCGAGGTGGCAGCTGGGAAGGTGAGTTTCAGTTTAAATTAACATACTTTTTGTTTCGGCGGACACGGGGACTGCTGGGTAAGTAAACCTATATATTCGGGCAGTGGCTAAACCCGAAACACTACACGTGTAGTGTCTCCCACCCATCCTCCTCCTCTAACCAAAAAAAAAGGCCTCTTGTGTGGAGGGTTTGGTAAGGTAAGGTTTTCCTTTTTTTTAAATCTCTGTTGTCAATTTAGTGCAGAGGGGATGGAAGCTAGGGCAGTTGCATGCTCCTCTTGCAGGATGTGGGAGGTGAGGGTCACCACTTGTGTCCCTGCTGGACTTCACCTGTGAGAAGTGCACCCAACTCCAGCTCCTCGCAGATCACGTTAGGGAACTGGAGCTGGAGCTGGATGAACTTCGGATCATTCAGGAGGCTGAGGGGGTGATAGCGAGCAGTTATAGGGAAGTAGTGACACCTAAGTTACAGGATAAAGGTAGCTGGGTGACCGTCAGGGGAGGGAAAGGGAATAGGCGCACAGTGCAGGGATCCCCTGTGGCCGTTCCCCTCAATAATACGTATACCGTTTTGGATACGGTTGGGGGGGAAGACCTACCAGAGGAAAGCCACAGTGGCCAGGTCTCTGGCACTGAGCCTGGCTCAGTGGCTCAGAAGGGAAGGGGGGAGAATAGGAGAGCGATAGTGATAGGAGATTCAATGGTTAGAGGAACAGACAGGAGATTCTGTGGTCGCGAACGAGACTCCCGGATGGTATGTTGCCTCCTGAGTGCCAGGGTCAGGGATGTCTCGGATCGAGTCCACAGGATTCTTAAGGGGGAGGGGGAGCAGCCAGAGGTCGTGGTACATATCGGTACCAATGACATAGCTAGGAAAAGGAATGAGGACCTGAAAAGCGAATATAGGGAGTTAGGGTTGGAAGCTGAAAGGCAGGACGAGCAGAGTAGTAATCTCAGGATTGTTACTGGTGCCACGTGCTAGTGAGGCTAGAAACAGGGAGCGAGTGCAGCTGAACACGTGGCTACAGAACTGGTGTAGGAGGGAGGGATTCAGATATATGGATCATTGGGATACCTTCTGGGGAAGGTGGGACCTGTACAAGAAGGACGGGTTGCATCTGAACTGGAGGGGCACCAATATCCTGGGTGGGAGGTTTGCTAGAGCTCTTCGGGAGGGTTTAAACTAGTTTGGCAGGGGGATGGGAACCGGAGCTACAGATCAGTGGATGGGGTAGCTGTTGAACAGGCAGATACAGAGTGCAGAGAGTCTGTGAGGAAGGTTAGACAATTGACATGACATAGTTGCAGCCAGTATGATGGGTTGAAGTGTGTCTATTTTAACGCAAGAAGTGTCAGAAATAAGGGTGATGAACTTAGAGCATGGATCAGTACTTGGAGCTACGATGTTGTGGCCATTACGGAGACGTGGATATCACAGGGGCAGGAATGGATGTTGGATGTTCCGGGGTTTAGATGTTTCAAAAGGAATAGGGAGGGAGGTAAAAGAGGTGGGGGAGTGGCATTGCTAATCAGGGATAGTATCACAGCTGCAGAAAGGGAGTTCGTCGAGGAGGGTTTGTCTACTGAGTCATTATGGGTGGAAGTCAGAAACAGGAAAGGAGCAGTCACTTTGTTGGCAGTTTTCTATAGACCCCCCCCCCCCCCCAATAGCAACAGAGACACGGAGGAACAGATTGGGAGGCAGATTTTGGAAAGGTGTAGAAGTAACAGGGTTGTTGTCATGGGTGACTTCAACTTCCCTAATATTAATTGGAACCTCCTTAGTGCAAATAGTTTGGATGGAGCAGTTTTTGTCAGGTGTGTCCAGGAAGGTTTCCTGACTCAATATGTAGTTAGGCCGACTAGAGGGGAGGCTATGTTGGACTTGGTGCTTGGCAACGAACCAGGCCAGGTGGCAGATCTCTCGGTGGGAGAGCATTTCGGTGATAGTGATCACAACTCCCTGACCTTTACTATAGTCATGGAGAGGGACAGGAGCAGATGGGATGGGAAAATATTTAATTGGGGGAGGGGGAATTACAATGCTATTAGGCAGGAACTGGGGAGCATAAACTGGGAACAGATGTTCTCAGGGAAATGCACGACAGAAATGTGGAGGTTGTTTAGGGAGCACTTGCTGCGACTGCTGGATAGGTTTGTCCTGATGAGGCAAGGAAGGGATGGTAGGGTGAAGGAACCTTGGATGACAAGAGATGTGGAACAGCTAGTCAAGAGGAAGAAGGAAGCTTACTTAAGGTTGAGGAAGCAAGGATCAGACAGGGCTCTAGAGGGTTACAAGGTAGCCAGGAAGGAACTGAAGAATGGACTTAGGAGAGCTAGAAGGGGACATGAAAAAGTCTTGGCGGGTAGGATTAAGAAAAATCCCAAGGCATTCTACACTTATGTGAGGAACAAGAGGATGGCCAGAGTGAGGGTAGGGCTGATCAGGGATAGTGGAGGGAACTTGTGCCTGGAGTCAGAGGAGGTAGGGGAGGTCCTAAATGAATACTTTGCTTCAGTATTCACTAGTGAGAGGGACCTGGTCGTTAGTGAGGACAGCGTGGAACAGGCTGATATGCTCGAACAGGTTGCAGTTAAGAGGGAGGATGTGCTGGAAATTTTGAATGATATGAGGATAGATAAGTCCCCGGGGCCAGACGGGATATACCCAAGGATATTACGGGAAGCGAGGGAAGGGATTGCTGCGCCTTTGGCAATGATCTTTGCGTCCTCACTGTCCACTGGAGTAGTACCGGATGATTGGAGGGTGGCAAATGTTGTTCCCTTGTTCAAGAAAGGGAATAGGGATAACCCTGGGAATTATAGACCAGTCTTACGTCGGTAGTGGGCAAATTATTGGAGAGGATTCTGAGAGACAGGATTTATGATTATTTGGAAAAGCATGGTTTGATTAGAGACAGTCAGCATGGCTTTGTGAGGGGCAGGTCATGCCTCACAAGCCTTATTGAATTCTTTGAAGATGTGACAAAACACATTGATGAAGGAAGAGCAGTGGATGTGGTGTATATGGATTTTAGCAAGGCGTTTGATAAGGTTTCCCATGGTAGGCTCATTCAGAAAGTGAGGAGGCATGGGATCCAGGGGAAGTTGGCTGTCTGGATACAAAATTGGCTGGCCCATAGAAGACAGAGGGTGGTAGTAGATGGAAAGTATTCAGCATGGAGCTCGGTGACCAGTGGTGTTCTGCAGGGATCTGTTCTGGGACCTCTGCTCTTTGTGACATTTATAAATGACTTGGATGAGGAAGTGGAAGGCTGGGTTAGCAAGTTTGCCGATGACACGAAGGTTGCTGGAGTTGTGGATAGTGTGGAAGGCTGTTGTAGGTTGCAACGGGACATTGACAGGATGCAGAGCTGGGCTGAGAAGTGGCAGATGGAGTTCAACCTGGAAAAGTGTGAAGTGATTCATTTTGGAAGGTCGAATTTGAATGCAGAATACAGGCTTAAAGACAGGATTCTTGGTAGTGTGGAGGAACAGAGGGATCTTGGGGTCCATGTCCATAGATTGCTCAAAGTTGCCACCCAAGTTGATAGGGTTGTTAAGAAGGCGTACGGTGTGTTGGCTTTCATTAACAGGGGGATTGAGTTTAAGAGCCGCGAGGTTATGCTGCAGCTCTATAAGGTCCTGGTTCGACCACACTTGGAATATTGTGCTCAGTTCTGGTCGTCTCATTATAGGAAGGATGTGGAAGCTTTAGAGAGGGTGCAGAGGAGATTTACCAGGATGCTGCCTGGACTGAAGGGCACGTCTTACGAAGAAAGATTGAGGGAGCTAGGGCTTTTCTCATTGGAGCGAAGAAGGATGAGAGGTGACTTGATAGAGGGGTACAAGATGATGAGAGGCATAGATAGAGTGGATAGCCAGAGACTTTTTCCCAGGGTGGAAAGGACTATCACCAGGGGGCATAATTTTAAGGTGATTGGAGGAAGGTTTCGGGGAGATGTCAGAGGTAGGTTCTTTACACAGAGAGTGGTGGGTGCGTGGAATGCACTGCCAGCGGTGATAGTAGAAGTAGATACATTAGGGACATTTAAGCGACTCTTGGATAGGTACATGGATGATAGTAGAATGAAGGGTAGGTAGTTAGTTTGATCTTAGAGTAGGTTAAAGGTTCGGCACAACATCGTGTGCCGAAGGGCCTGTACTGTGCTGTACTGTTCTATAGTTTTTGCACTCAGAAATTTGCCTACATATTTGTTCTTCTATCTCCCTCTCACTATTTGGGGGTTTATAGTACACCCCTAATAGCGTGGCTGCCCCTTTTTTATTTCTGAGCTCCACCCATATGGTCTCATTTGATGATTCATTTAGCATATCATCCCTCCTCACAGCTGTTATTGATTCTCTTTTTTAGAGATACAGCACTGAAACAGGCCCTTCGGCCCACCAAGTCTGTGCCAACCAAGAACCACCCATTTATACTAACCCTACAGTAATCCCATATTCCCTACCACCTACCTACACTAGGGGCAATTTACAATGGCCAATTTACCTATCACCTGCAAGTCTTTGGCAGTGGGAGGAAACCGGAGCACCCGGCGAAAACCCATGCAGTCACAGGGAGAACTTGCAAACTCCACACAGGCAGTACCCAGAATTGAACCCGGGTCTCTGGAGCTGTGAGGCTGCAGTGCTAACCACTGCGCCACCCTAACTAATAACTAATTCTTAACTAATAATGCTACACCCCCTCCTTTTTTACCTCCCTCTCTATCTCGCCTGAAAACTCTATATCCAGGGATGTTGAGCTGTCATTCTTGCCCCTCTTTTTATGATATTGTGTTGCCATGTGTCTATCTGTGCCCTCAGCTCATCGGCTTTATTTGCTATACTCCTTGCATTTAAATAAATATCCTTTAACATTGCTGTGCTGCACACTTTTCAACCTTTGCTTCTTCTGTCTTTCAAAGTCGCTCGCTAAATTTCAGCCTCCTGTTCACTGCCCTGAAATTGTCCTAAGACTGCGCTCAGGTTCCCATCCCCCTGCCAAGCTAGTTTAAACCATCCCTAACAGCACTAGCAAACCTTCCTGCAAGGATATTTATTCTAGTCCTGTCACCAACATCACTAAAACAGTTTATATGGTCATTATCACAGTGCTGTGGTGGGAGCTTGCTGTGCACAAATTAGCTGTTGTGTTTCTTAAATTACAATAGTAACTACACTTCAAAGGTACTTCATTGGCTGTAAAGTGCTTTGGGACATCCTGTGGTCATGAAAAGTGCTGTATAAATGCAAGTCTTTCTTTTCTTTCTTCAGCACATCCCAAGGCACACTGACTCACCATAAGCAAAGCCATGGGAGATCAGCAGGAATATAGTCTTGTGAATAGGACACGTCTGTTGCACTTCAGACAGTACACTGCAAAGCATCACATGTCATTTCCAGATGAAAAACAATCTTAAAAATAAGACAGTCATTTCCTAACTTTTTTCTAACCTGGAACAGTTACAATTACCATGTGATTGACCCCAGGAAATTAATAGCTGCTTGTGCGGTGGCCTAAGAGGGATAAGCCAGGGTAGCAGCTAAACATCAGAACTGTACCCCAGGGCTCAGACCACAGATGAGGCATCAGGAGATCCTCTATGATGCCTATGCTCACTGTCTTAAGATAGATTGTTCCACGTATTCTGCAGAACATGGCTGCTTTAAATACTGTTATGAATGCTGGACTTTGTAGTATGGTTAATATTTCAAAAACTGTGATCTTTAATGCAGACATTTGGAGGAGACATGTGACCTCATACAAAAGCTGCCCATTGACAAGCTAGGGGTCTTGGTTACCATGATAATAAGGAATCCAGATCAAGCACCCTTTTGAAAGCAGGATGCGAGGTTGTAACTCCTAAAGGACAATGGATTTCGTTCTCCCAGACTCACAGATTGTAAACAGGGAGTCAAGGGCTCTAAAATTCAGATTTGAGTCGCACTTTTTAACACCTGGAAATAAAGGAAGCCCAGATGGTTTTGCTACGGTCAGACTTATGGTCTCTGTAAAAGACAAACGATATTGACTTTTGAGCTGGACAAATTTGAGAGGCTTTCCGAAGTCTGGAAACTGAAAAGAAGAAACGAAGGCCAACAGTCAGCTGTAAAGCCTAGAGAGGGAGACAGAGCAATGAGCTTTCAGATCACTGATACAGCAAAAGATTTGACCCCTATTCGAAGGCTCAAAGTTTGCGGGGGAGAAAAGACCAATGGGGTCAGCAGAGTTTGCCTTATTAATGGAAGTCCAGTCGAATGTGCTCGGAAGAAGTAAGTGAAGAGAACATTGGTTTTGAGAAGGACTGGGTGATCCAACCCACTGCAGCTGGGAGGAGTTTGGGACTTTTAACTGCAAGAGTGCCTTTTTGTTAAGAACACTGTGTAACATATAAATGTGGTGTGGGGTTTTCAAGTGTGTTAATAAGTTAATGGGGAATACCTTTCTCTATAATTTAGTGTATTAGCTAACTACTAAGTACTGTTTAGTTAACAGAAAGTCTGTTTCTATTTCAGATTTCAAGCATCTGCAGTATTTTGCTTTTATTTTACTATTGAGTCAATGTCGATTTTTAGTTTAGTTGTTACAGTAAATGTCTTAAAACGTGAAATCTTGTGTGATTCTTTATTCGGTCACTGGGAAGCTCATATCTCTTGTTTTAAAGTTAGTGGTTTTTACTGAGGTCGTAACAATACATAAACCCTTGAGTTTCAAACATTTCTGCATGGGAG
The DNA here is from genome assembly GCF_036365525.1 of Heterodontus francisci. NCBI lineage: Eukaryota > Metazoa > Chordata > Chondrichthyes > Heterodontiformes > Heterodontidae > Heterodontus > Heterodontus francisci. The sequence continues at coordinate 21,940,412 of NC_090381.1, forward strand.
ACCCCGCAATATTGATATAATTCTACAGACACGCTCCTCCTAATTTATAAAAGACAGTTCCGATGAAATGTCATCGACCTGAAACGTTAACTCTGTGCTGCTTGACTTGCTGAGCATTTCTAGCATTTTCTGTTTTCACGTGATTACAAAGGGCAGCATCTGCTTCTCACAGGAACACAGCACTGTCATAACACTTAAGTATTTTATGATGACTATTAGCTAAATGTCAGTAAGTCAATTACAGAAAGGCTAGACTAAAAATACAAAATATAGAATCCTTGAGACATTTTAGTACACTTTGACACTTCAGTGTGTGTTATTGTGAAGGATGCAATTATTTGCACAATCAATTGTCCGAAGTAGCAATTCCTGATTAGCCAGCACAGAGCTCTCCTCAATATTCAAACAGTGTGTTTTGACTTTGTACACACCAAAGCAGGTGGGTAGAGACCGAGAATCCCTTGTTATCACTCACTATCACTGAGGTGAGATTGAAACGCTCGCCTTTCCCCATCTCTGCAACCACCTACAACTTTCTGACATCTCTGCATCTCTCCAATTCTGGCCTCGTGCATTCTCGATTTCCTTCACTCCACCACTGGCAGCTGTGCCTTTAGTGTCCTAGGCCCTAAGCTCTAGAATTCCCTCCCTAAACCTCTCCCTCTCTCTCCTCCTTTAAGACAGTCATTAAAAACTACCTCTTTGAACAAGCTTTTGGTCACTTTCCTCATGTCTCCTTCTTTTGCTCGGTGTCAATCTTTGCCTGATTACGCTCTTGTGAAATGCCTTTGATGTTGCACTACATTAAAGGCACTGTATAAATGCAAGTTATTTATTGTAGTTATTGCTCTATCCTGGAGATGATCAAGATAGAGTCTTGCTATCACTCTCACTATCCCCGAGCTGATAGCGAGAGACGCTTGCTATTAACCTCACCAGCATTAAGATGAGACTGACTCTTGCTATTACACTGCCATCACTAAGCTCAGATTGAGAAACCTTGAGAATAGCTGGGCTAATCTCCCACAAAGTTCCTGTTAGTGCTGGGGCCTGGATGATTTTGCACAGCAGGACAAGGTAACGTGCTTCATGGGAGAGAGGGCTTTTCGGTAGTGTCTCTCCCAGTTGTCTTTCAGATCAAGCGACCTTACCTCTGTTTCTCTGCTTGTGTCTTTACTGTATGCAGAGCAATAAATCCCAATGTTTCACAATGATCTTATGGACCCTCTGACATTCCTTGTGACATTCTTAAGGCCCTGAGACTGAACTTTGAAAATCTCCAAAATAAACAAATAAAGGAAAACAAAACAGAAGGAAATCTGAGAGAAGAGTGAGGGACTGTCGAAGTTATCAGAGGGAGAATCAGAAGACCCAGCTGGTGTAGATGCTGAGCTCTCGATTTGTTTTAGCTGCTTCCTGTGATATGGACTCATTTCAGACAGAGACAGGACCAGCGAACAGCTAAGGTACACATCATGTAAGGTGTAAAATAAAATTAAAATGTCAGGCAGCTCCCCAGTCCAGTATGTGCTGTAACTATTTACATGTTTTTGTTATTTTTCTGGAGATTTTGCTTCTGTTATGTTCTCCTGCCCTCAATGTGCTGACTCATGCTGCACCATCACTCCCTGCTGACATGGCTACTCTTTGGTTCGGAACATGAACAATGAGCTCTTCTGTCATGAGTGTGTTGCAGCCCTGCCTGATGCTCACCAACATTCACAACGTCTACTTTCTAGAAATCACTGAACAGTGAATAGGAGCGAGTACCATAGCTGATTCTAGACCTTCATAGCACAGGGTTGCTGTGGCTTATCACAGCCTCTACATCGTTGCCTTGGCTAACAGTACAGATCAGAATCAAGCCTGATTAGCTGTGGCTCAATTGGTAGCACTCTCACATCTGAGTTAGGCAGTCACTCCAGTGCAGTAGTGAGGGAGCACTGCACTGTTGGAGGTGCTGTCTTTTGGATGAGATGGTAAACTGACGTGCCGCCTGCCCTCTGGTGGATGTAAAGGATCCCTCTGCACTATGATGAAGAAGAGCAGGGGAGTTATCCCCAATGTCCTGGTCAATATTTATCCCTCAACCAGCATCACGAAAACAGATTATCTGATCATTATCACACTGCTGTATAGGGGAGCTTGCTGTGCACAAATAGGCTGCTGTGTTTCATACAGTACAACAGGGACTACACTTCAAATGAATATCATTGGCTGTAAAGTGCTTTGGAACGCCCCATGGCCATGAAAGATGCTATATAAATGCAAGTCTTAGTCTTTCGGTCACTGAGGCTTTTTTTATTCCCCGCACTCTGCAGTGGCCAAAGCGCTGGGAGAAATGTTTGGATTTATACAGAGTGTTACCATATTGTTGAAGTGTGTGTCAAAGTGGAATGACTGTTATCACAAAATTGTTACAGCGCAGGAGGCCATTCAGCCCATTGTGTCTGCACCGGCTCTCTGAATGAATAAGTCACCTAATGCCATACACCACCCCCCCACTTCTCCCCATAACCCTGCACATTCTTCCTTTTCAGATAACAGTCTAATTGCCTTTTGAATATCTCAATTGAACCTGCCTCCACCACACTCTCAGGCAGTGCATTCCAGATCCTAACCACTCCCTGTGTGAAGACGTTTTTCCTCATGTCACTTTTGCTTCTTTTGCCAATCACTTGAAATCTGCACCCTCTCGTTCTCGATCCTTTCACGAGTGGGAACAGTTTTTCCCTATTCGCTCTGTTCAGAGCCCTCATGATTTTGAATACCTCCATCAAATCTCCTCTCAGCCTTCTCTTCTCCAAGGAAAACAGTCCCAACTTCTCCAATCTATCTTCATAACTGAGGTTCCTCATCCCTGGAACCATTCTCTTGAATCTTTTCTGTACTCTCTCCAATGCCCTCATGTCTTTCCTAAAGTGCGGTGCCCAGAACTGGATGCAATACTCCAGCTGAGGCCAAACTAGTGTCTTATACAAGGTCAACACAACTTCCTTGCTCTTGTACTCTATGCCCCTATTAATAAAGTTCAGGATACTGTATGCTTTATTAACCACTCTGTCAACCTGTCCAGCCACCTTCAATGATTTATGCACATATACCCTCAGGTCCCTCTGCTCTTGCACCCCCCCCCCCCTTAGAGTTGTACCCAATTATGTTATATTGTCTCTCCATGTTCTTCTTACCAAAATGAATCACTTCACATTTCTCCGCATTAAACTTCATCTGCCACTTGTCCGCCCATTCCACCAACTTGTCTATGTCCTTTTCAAGCTCTACACTATCCTCCTCACGGTTCACAATTGTTCCAAGTTTCGTATCATCTGCAAATTTTGAAATTGTGCTCTGTACACCAAGGTCTAGGTCATTAATATATGTCAAGAAGAGCAAGGGTCCCAACACTGACCCCTGGGGAACTCCACTACAAACCTTCCTCCAGCCTGGAAAACATTCATTAACCACTACTCTCTGTTTCCTCTCACCCAGCTAATTTCGTATCTATGTTGCTACTGTCCCTTTTATTCCATGAGCTATAATTTTGCTCACAGGTCTGTTGTGCGGCACTGTATCAAATGCCTTTTTAAAGTCCAAGTAAACCACATCAACAGCATTGCCCTCATTAACCCTCTATTACCTCTTCAAAAAACTCCAGCAACTTGGTTAAACATAATCTTCCCTTAATGAATCTGCGCTGACTTTCCTTAATTCGCTCGCATTTTTCCTTATAAATATTAATTTGGTCTTGAATGATTGTTTCTAGAAGTTCCCGCACCACCAAAATTAAACTGACTGGCCTGTAGTTGCTGGTCTTATCTTTACATCCCTTTTTGAACAAGGGTGTAACATTTGCAATTCTCCAATCCTCTGGCACCACCCCCAAGTCTAAGGAAGACTGGAAAATTATGGTCAACCCCTCTGCTATTTCCACTTGTACTTCCCTCAGTATCCCTGGATGCATCTCATCCAGCCCTGGTGCTTTATCAACTTTAAGTATCTAATTCCTCCTCATCAATTTTAAATCCTTCTAGTGTATTAATTATCTCCTCGTACACTGTGGCCTGGGTGGCATTATCATCCTCAGTAAAGACAGATGCAAAGTATTAATTTAATACCTCAGCTATTTCCCCTGTCCAAGGGTCCACAACGTGTCTATGGTAAACATTTTGAGGTCCGTGACTGGTAATTTCAGGAATGAGAAATTTCTAATTTACTTCTTCTTTCCAGACAACTTCGACTTTAAAAAAATTCACAGCGGTCAGTTTCACAGGTGTCAGGCTCCTCGAGTGGGAACAGTGGCTTCTGAACTTTGGACAAGTTTGGGTTTTTCCTGCGGGGTCCCAATTTCTTTTTAAAACCCTGTCGAAAAGCCTGCACATGTCCTGAGTTCAGAAACCGCTGTTCCCGCTCCCTGCACCTGTGAAACGGAGGGCTGTGAATTTTTTTTAAAAAACTGACCAATCACAAAGCAGTTCTGGGGAGAGCTCCCGCTCTCTGCAACCATCAGAGAGTATAGAGGGAGAGGGGGAGAGGGATAGAGGAAGAGAGGGGGAGAAAGGGGAGGAGAGAGAAAGGGGAGAGTGAGGGAGGAGACAGAGTGAGGGGGAGAGAGGGTGGGGGAGAGAGGGGGAAAGAGAGAGGGTAGAGAGGGAGAGAAAGGGGGAGAGATAGAGGGAGGGGGGGACAGAGAGAGAGAGAGAAGGAGGGGTGAGAGAGATGGGGAGAGAGAGCAGGGAGATGGATGGACACAGAGGGAAGAGAGAGGGGGGGAGAGAGAGGCGAGAGAGATGGACACAGAGAGGGGAATCATAGAATCATGGATCCATAGAAATGTCATGGCACAGAAGGAGGCCATTCAGCCCATCGTGTCCGTGCTGGCTGAAAAAAACTAGCCGTCCTTCTACCAATCACCTTAAATCTGTGCCCCCTGGTAAATGACCTCTCCACTAGGGGAAACAGGTCCTTCCTGTATACTCTATCTCCGCCTCTCATAATTTTGTACACCTCAATTAAGTCATCCCTCAGCCTCCTCTGTTCTAAGGAAAACAACCCTAGCCTATCCAATCTTTCCTCATAGCTGCAACTTTCGAGCCATTACAACATTCTTGTAAATCTCCTCTGTACTCTCTCCAGAGCAATTATGTCTTTTCTTTAATATGGTGACCAGAACTGTACGCAGTACTTCAGCTGTGGCCTAACCAGCGTTTTATACAGTTCCAGCATTACATCCCTGCTTTTGTATTCTATACCTCGGCCAATAAAGGAAAGCATTCCATATGCCTTCTTTACCACTCTATCTGCTGTCCTGCCACCTTCAGGGACCTGTGGACATGCACTCCAAGGTCTCTCACTTCTTCTACCCCTCTCAATATCCTCCCGTTTATTGTCTATTCCCTTGCTTTATTTGCCCTCCCCAAATGCATTACCTCACATTTATCTGGATTGAATTCCATTTGCCACTTTTCCGCCCACTCAACCAAACCATTAGTATCTTTCTGGGGTCTACGGCTATCCTCTTCACTATCAACTACACGGCCAATTTTTGTGTCATCAGTAAATTTCTCAATCATGCCTCCCACATTTAAGTCCAAATCATTAATATATACCACAAACAGCAAGGGATCCAACACTGAGCCCTGTGAATGCCACTGGAAACAGCTTTCCATTCACAAAAACATCCATCGACTACTACCCTTTGTTTCCTGTCACTGAGCCAATTCTAGATTCAACCTGCCACATCCCCTTGTATCTCACGAGCTTTCATTTTACTGACCAGTCTGCCATGCGGGACCTTGTCAAATGCCTTACTAAAATCCATGTAGACTACATCCACTGCACTACCCTCATCAATCCTTGTTACTTCCTCAAAAAACTCAGTTAAATTAGTAAGACATGACCTTTCCTTAACAAATCCATGCTGACTATCCCTGATTAATACGTGCGTTTCTAAGTGGCAATTTATCCTGTCCCTCAGAACTGATTCTAACAATTTGCCCACCACTGAAGTCAGACTGACCGGCCTGTAATTATTTGGTCTATCCCTCGCACCCTTTTTAAACAATGGTACAATGTTTGCAGACCTCCAATCTTCTGGTACCTCTCCTGTATCTAGTGAGGATTTGAAGATGATCCTCAGCACATCTACTATTTCCTCCCTGGCTTCCTTTAACAACCTGGTCTGCAATCCATCCAGCCCTGATGATTTATTCAATTTGAAGGATGTCAGACCCTCTAGTACTTCCTCTCATGCTTATCGTAGCTAATATTTCACACTCCTCTTTAACTGCAATGTCTACATCAACCCTCTCCTTTGTGAAGACAGAGACAAAAAACACATTAAGAACCCTGCCCACATCTTCTGCATCCACGCAGAAGTTCCCTTGTACATCTCTGATAGGCCCTACCCTTTCCTTAGTTATCCTCTTGCTCTTAATGTACTGATAAAACATCTTCCGGTTTTGCTTGATTTTACCTGCCAATAATTTTTCATGTCTTCTCTTTGCTTTTCTAATTTCCTTTTTTACTTCACCCCTGCACTATCTATACTTCTCTAGGCTTTCTAAAGTATTAAGATATTTGTGATCATCATAAGAGGGAGGGGTGAGAGATGGGCACAAAGAGGGGGATTTAAATCAGACTATGTTTTGTTGGCATTTGGTTGGCTGTACACTTTATACACAAATGAATTGCCCCATATCCGTGGCCGGGTCTATAATTTTATCAAATGTCCATGCTGCAACATGTTGATGACTATCCCTGCCCCTGCCTCCATGAATAAATCCCCCTTTTGGTCCCTAATCAGCCCTACTTCACCTGGTACTACCCTTTTACTCATGGGACAGGACGTCAGAAATGCCCCATCCATCAATATCGGCGACCATACTCTGGAAGTGGTTCAAGAGTTCACCTACCTAGGCTCAACTATCACCAGTAACCTGTCTCTCGATGCAGAATTAAACAAGCGCATGGGAAAAGCTTCCTCTGCTATGTCCAGACTGGCCAGGAGAGTGTGTGAAAATGGCGCACTGACACAGAACACAAAAGTCCAAGTGTATCAAGCCTGTGTCCTCAGTACGTTGCTCTACGGCAGCGAGGCCTGGACTACATACGTCAGCCAAGAGCGACGTCTCAATTCATTCCATCTTCGCTGCCTCCGGAGAATCCTTGGCATCAGGTGGCAGGACCGTATCTTCAACACAGAAGTCCTCGAGGCGGCCAACATCCCCAGCATATACACCCTACTAAGCCAGCGGCACCTGAGATGTCTTGGCCATGTGAGCCGCATGGAAGATGGCAGGATCCTCAAGGACACATTGTACAGCGAGCTCGTCACTGGTACCAGACCCACCGGCTGTCCATGTCTCTGCTTTAAAGACGTCTGCAAACGCGACATGAAGTCCTGTGACATTGATCACAAGTCGTGGGAGTCAGTTGCCAGCGTTCGCCAGAGCTGGCGGGCAACCATAAAGGCGGGGCTAAAGCGTGGCAAGTCGAAGAGACTTAGCAGTTGGCAGGAAAAAAGAGAGAAGGAAGCGCAAGGAGAGAGCCAACTGTGTAACAGCCCCAACAACCAATTTTATCTGCAGCACCTGTGGAAGAGTCTGTCACTCTAGAATTGGCCTTTATAGCCACTACAGGCGCTGCTTCACAAACCACTGACCACCTCCAGGCGCTTACCCATAGTCTCTCGAGACAAGGAGGCCAAAGATGACCCTTTTACTATTTATCTGCCTATAGAAGACTTTGGGATTACCTTTTATGTTAGCTGCCGGTCTCTTTTAGTACTCTCTCTTTGCTTTCTTATATGTCTTTTAATTTCCCTTCTGAACCTTCTATATTCAGCCTGGTTCTCCAATCTATTATCTACCTTACAACTCTCATAAGCACACTTTTTCTTCATCTTCATTTTTTATCTCTGTTGTCATCCAGGGAGCTCTGGATTTACTTGCCGTACCTTTCCCCTTTAAGGGAATATACCTTGACTGTGCCCGAACTATTTCTTTTTTGAAGGTAGCCCATTGTTCACCTACTGTTTTTCCTTCCAACTTTTATTCCAATTTATTCGGCCCAAATCCATTCTTACCCCATTGAAGTTGGCTTTTCCTTTTCCATAAGCAACCTAAACCTTATGATAGAATGATCACTGTCCCCTAAGTGCTCTCTTACTGATATTTGATTTACTTGGCCCACCTCATTCCCAAGAACCAGGTCCAGCAGTGCCTCTTTTCTCATTGGATTGGAAACGTACTGTTGTAGAAAACTTTCCTAAACCCAGTCGAGGATCTCTTGTCCCTCTCTGCCCTTTACACTACTACTATCCCGGTCTATATTTGGATAATTAAAGTCCCCCATTACAAGTACTCTATATTCTTGCATCTCTCTGTAATTTCCTTGCAAATTTGTTCCTCTTCTTTCCACTAGTTGGTGGCCTATAGACTACACCAAGCAATGTAACTGCATCTTTTTGTTCCTTAGCTCTAGCCAAATCGATTCCGTCCTTGACCCCTCACTCTCCAGCATTGTAATGCTCTCCTTTATCAATACCGCCACTCCTCCCCCTTTTCTATCTTTCCTGAACACCTTGTATCGAGGAACATTTAACACCCAGTCTTGCCCTTCTTTGAGTCAGATCTCTGTTATAGCCACAACATGTCAATCTGCGCCTGTAACTCACCAATCCTATTAACAGATTAACCCTGATTTAGACTTTATTATTTTCAGCCTTACTCTGACCCCACATAATAACTTACTATTCTCTACTCTAGTAATATCTATCTCTCCCAGTATTCTGTGCACCTTGGTATTCCTCCCTGATATTTCCTCCTGGTTCCCACACCCCTGCCAAGTTAGTTATGTAGGAAGACATTGCAAGAGCCCAGCAAATGCACTCATTAAAGTCATATAATCATAGAATGGTTACAGCACAGGAAGCCATTCCACCTGTCATGCCCACGCTGGCTCTCTGCAATGGCTATTTAGCTGGTCCCACTCCCTCGTCCTTTCCTCGTAGTGCTACAGATTTTTTCATTTCAGTTGCTTGTCCAATTCTCTTTTGAAAGCCACCATTGAATCTGTCGCCACCACACCCTCAGGCTGTGCATTCCAAATGCTACTGCATAAAAAAGTTTTTCCTCATGTCGCCTTTGGTTCTTTTGCCAATCAGCTTAAATCGGTGTCCTCTGGTTCTGGATCCTTCTGCCAATGGGAACAGTTTCTCCCAACCTACTCTGTTGAGAACCCAAGTGATTTTGAATATATCCATCAAATCTGAATTACCTGAAAGCCAGCCCTGAAACTGGAACAACTGTCTAGGCAGTCAAAATAAAAGAAAAATACTGCAGATGCTGGAAATCTGAAGTAAAAACAGAAAGCACTGGAAATACTCAGCACATCAGGCAGCATCTGTGGAGAGAGAGGCAGAGTTCATGTTTCAAGTCAGTGACCTTTCATCAGAACTGGCAAAGGTTAGAAAAGAATTAGGGTTTAAGCAAGTGAAGGGGGGGGGGGGGGTTGTTTGATGAGGAAGAGGACAAAAGGGAAGGTGTGTGATAGGGCAGGAGAGATTAAATAACAAAGATGTCATGGTACAAAAGCAGCATATTAATGCTTGTGGTGACAGACGTGCTTTTGCACAGACTCATTACTCTGCCATTAACACTCTCTCTGGACTTTATATGCTTTGCTTTTGTCCCATGACAGCTTTGTTATTTAATCTCTCCTGCCCTCTGCCCTATCACACATCTTGCCTTTTGATCTCCCCGCCCCACTTGCTTAATTCTAACCTTTGCCAGTTCTGAAGAAGGGTTACTGACCTGAAACGTTAACTCTGCTTCTCTCTCTCCACAGATGCTGCCAGACCTGCTGAGTATTTCCAGCACTTTCTGTTTTTATTTGTGGCTAAGCAGCCATTGTGATTAGACCTCGAAAACTTCCAGCCAGTGTATGCTAAAACTGGGCACGTTACCAGGATGCCAACCCTCAAACAGCATGATGCCAGCCTCTCAAAGATTCCTGGGATACTGGAGTGCCCCCCTCGAATCCTCCGAGCTCTGATTTCAGCTCCGTGTATCCCGATGGCTACTGGGATACCGGAGGGCTTCCCTGAGTCCTCCCAGTTCTGATTTGACGTCAACGTGTCGCGGTACGGTGCGCGCCGATACCTTACGTCAGCGTAAGTGGTGGCCGCTGGGATATTGGAGGTTGTCTCGGTCCTCCAGCTCTTCAGTCTTTCCGCTGGGTAACTGGCATCTTTCTCTCTCTCGCTTTCTCTGTCTCTCTTTCTCTCCGTTTCCTCTGTTATTTTTCCCCCCCCCGTCGCTCACGGTTCCTGAGGCTGTTTGTTGGTGGGTTTCTGGTGAAATCTCTGCTATAACATGGCTACATGATCGAGGGAATGTGTGCCAGGAAAGAGGCCGGCCTCCTCCTCCTGCCCTTGTTTGAGACTGAGGGACCGTCCCAAGCACTCGCCAGTGTACAAGGTTTGACATTCACTACTTGCTCGGTTGTGCTGTGTGTTCCGGCCTGTCCCCACCCCTGCCCCCTTTCTCATCAGCTGCTTAATCCCCCCCTATTCGATTCTGGGGATTTTTTCCCCCTGCTGGGCTGCCAGCTCCGGAAAGATCCTCAGTGACAGGCAGCATTCCCGCATATTTATACCTGCATCACCCTGGCTGTAATCCCGGGCCCCAGCCCACCATCCACATCCATTGCAACAAAAGAGCCTTTCCCTGGACAGCCCCCATTGCGGCGCCCTTCTAACATCCCAGAAAACTGGAGTCATCCCGGCAATAAACCAGGGTAGCTTTTCCCTCCCCCACCCCAACCCCTCCTAGACAGCCCTCTCAGCACCAACACTATAATGCGACCCACACAGCACAAAACATCGAATACGCCGTTAATAACCCAAGTCTCTGACTTTATCTTTCATGTCAGTTCTATTTGCGAATGTTTCCTGGTGAATTATTCTTGCTCTGTTGGGGGGGGGGGGGAAATTCTAATGAAACACCACTGACTGGATGTTGGAAAAAGTTTGTGTGATTAAACTGTTTAATGTCGAGGTATTGTAATTTTGGGGTTTTAGTTTGGAAATCGAGTTGTTTTTCCCCCCGCCCCCGGGTAACTCGCCCCGATCTTGTCAGCAGATGTTTGGGTTCAGGGCGACGAGTTGTGCTGTGATGGCTGCTGGTGTAGGGTTCAAAATGTTTACCTTGCTGTTTTTTTTTTCAATCTGCAAAAGGGGTGGGATTTCAAGTCGATTAACAGGGGCTTCCCTTTACTGCCACCTACTGCCCTCGTGGAGCAGGGAGGGACTCAGCTTCTCTGATCAGTCAGTAAGCACAGGAAGATCCAGTCATTAATCCCCCATGACTGCTGCCTCAGTGATTCACTGAAGGTGACGTTGTATTCGTTGTTTTAGCCATTACAGTTTGTTTAAAAATCGCCACTCATAATGGGAAAGATCAACTGGTATGAAAAGATTATCGAGGAAGGCAACATGCACGTAACAGATCAATATATAGGAGAAAGGAGGCAGAACATATATACTCAAATTAAGGGAGGAGAAAGAGAAAATGGATAAAAAATGTCAAGGGGAGAGAGGGAGGCAGGCAGATTACATGCACGCAAAAATCGTGGGTGAGAAGTAACAGAATAGATAGCACCAACAATATAGGGCGAAAGACTACATGAGGAACCATGCATGCTCAATACATAGGTGCAAGAGAAAACTGATTATATACACACCTATGTATAATAAATGGGAGAGAATGCATGTTTATGCGGGTGTAAACACAAGACAGACAAGAGTGAGGAAGCACGTACATGATTACAAGTGACGTAGAAGTATTTGTTTTAAAATTTCCATTCACATACTAGCTGTGAGCAGGAGGGTGATTTGGCAGCCATCAATGCTGTGTGCTGGAGGTGACTGTACCTCTCTCCTTCCCATGTGCAAGTGTTTGGCGCTTCTTGCCAGTGAGATTGAGAACTGACCTATTTGTATAGCATTTATAGCATAGAAACGGGCCATTCAGTCCGACAGGTTCATGCCAGTGTTTGTGGTCCTCCCATCCTTTATCTAACCCCATCAACAGATCCTTCTATTGCCTTCTCCCTCCTACTCCTATGTAACTTCTCCTTAAATGTCACATCTGTGTTATTCGCCTTAACTATTCCTTGTGGTAGTGACTTCCACATTCTCACCACTCTGGGTAAAGAAATTGCTGCTGAATTTCCTATTGGATTTATTGGTGACTATTTTATGTTTATAGCCCCTCCATCTGATTTCCCCTGCAAGTGGGAACATTTTCTCCATGTCTACCCTATCAAACCCTTTCATAATCTTAAAGACCCCTGTTTAGTCATCCCTCAGTCTTGTCTTCTCTTGCTTAATCTGTCCTGATATTTATAATCTCTCAGTTCTGGTATCAACCTAGTAAATCTTTTATCCATCTTCTCCAGTGCTTCTATATCCTTTTTATTATATGGAGAAGTCCAAATAGGATAATTTTAATGGGAGCTTCTACTTACCACTCAAAATAATCCCACAAAGTGAATAGTGTACACTACGTAGAATGAACTAGAGGCTGGGAAAATACTGTTTTAACTCATCCTCAGTATGCATGTTTATATACAGATTTACATATAACTACCCAACTTAAAATCCTGAATTCTAATAAATATTAAAAGTTGTATTCAAAGTACATCTTCAGTTTCAGTACTGCCGTAGAACAGTTATTCTCCTTTGTGATTTTGCATGTATCCTTACTGTCTAGACATTGGACTTGTTTAGTTGCCTGATGAGTGGTGATTGACACTACACTACATTTGTATGTATATGAGGGAATGTATACAGATTGGATAGTCAGGCTAAATAGATTGCCAACTTCAGGGCACTTTGCAAATGAACCAAGTGGCGCAGCAGACAAGACAGACAGCTGAGCAGATAAACAGTCCACATGTATGGTTTCGCTCATGGACTTCCTGTGGCTTACACCCAGGGCTTCCTGGGCCGTGACTGGGTCCACAAGTGGCAAATACTATGGAGAAAACTAAGGAGATCCCCCCCGAGAGAGGTACGGTGAGGCGGAAACAGGAAGAAACAAAATTGAAGGCTTGTAATAGATTTGATACAGATGGTTGGAAATAAACTGAAAACAGAATTCAATCAACTGTGGAGATCAAGTGATGTCCTTATTCATGAGTAATCCCCTGCTTCCTATTATGGAAACAAAAAATCCAGGAAGAGATTATTACTTGAATGGTAAGACAATAATGTACATGGAAAATGAGAGACCTGAGTCCTGATTGACAACAAATTGAAGCTATCAACGATGCTCAGTGACAATGAGTAAAGCAAATCAGATACCAGGATGTATTTAAAGGTCAATAGTGAGCCGAAATAGTGAGATAATCCTGCACTTTGTAAATCATTGGTGTGACCGCATTTAGAATACTGTGTACTGTCTTGGTCACCATAGTACAGAGGGAATTGCAGTTAATGAAAGGATAGAGAAGAAAGCAACCAGAATGATTGAGGGATTGGATTATGAGGAGTGATTGTGTAAATTGGTCATGCTCTTGCTGGAAAAGAGAAGGTTGAGAGCTGATATGATTGCTGTTCTCTGGATTCTACAGGGAATAGATAATTTAGACCATGACGAGCTGTTTCACATTGTCCAGAACAATAGAACCAGAGGACATGGCCTGCACTTGAAAAGGTGTAAATTCAAAATGAATCTGGGGCAACATTATTTCAGTGAGTGAATCGTCAGTCTGTCGAAAAGGCAGATGATGGTGGAAGCAGATAGTACTGATCCATTCAAATACAAATTAGATGGATTTCTTTCAAAAAATGAAGTCTTGGGATCCAGTATGTGGTAAATTGAGACATGACGTGATAAGTGCAGTATTTTGGGGGGGAACAATTAATTCGATCACGGTTCCCAAAGTTCTCCACCAATGGGGGTTTTCCTTTTCATGTCTGGGTCTGTTGTAGTTGAATTGATAGAAATTGATTGCTATGATTCATCTACAACTCCATTATCATTGCGTCATACAACTCCCAGAATGGTAGAAGGTGAACTGGATGGACCGTGGTCTTTTATCCTCCAGCAATTCCTATGTGCCTGTATGTAATTTGGTCCTTGGTGCTGTTTCTGCTGCTGTGAATGTATAGTAGTGCAGGAGCTCAAAGAATCATGGTTCCTTTTAGTTTGGTAAGTTATGAAGGAAATACTTTTTCTCAAAATAGATATTATTACAAATGATCACTGGAGCAGCCACACAGTAAAGAGACAGCATTTATATATCAGTTTGTGTTGTGTACCTAGGATGAGAAAAGAGCATCAGGTCCATGCACACTTACTCCATATTTTATTCAATCTCAGACCCACGTACTTGCCCTTTCCAGACCTCTCAAAGCAGTGAAATACTTTGGAAATGCAGCAACTGCTATGTAGGCAAACATGGCGTGCCACACATTCAAAATTAAGACTTTTTGACAGCCTTTCACTCACACTATATAAACCCACTTTTGTGTGGGGTGATCTGATTGAGGTGTTTAAAACGGTAACAAGATTTTCTAGGGTCGATAGAGCGAAAGTATTTTCTGTAGGGGGGAGTTCAGAACAAGGGAATATATTAAAATTAGAGCAAGGCCACTTAGGAGGGAAATCAGGAAGCATTTTTTTCCCCACACAGCTAAGAATTCTGGAATTATCTCTTCACCCCCCCCCCCCCCCACCCCCCGAAAAAAAAAGCTGTGGATTTTTATTAGGTAATGGTATCATGGGGTATGGCACAAAGACGGTCAAATGGAGCTGAGGTGCAGACCAGCTATGATCTAATTGAATGATAGAGCAGGCTCGAGCAGCTGACCTGTTCTTAATGTTTACTGGTGATAATTGTGCCCCTGTGGCAACCTCAGCTGACATTTTGTTACTCAGATTGGGATTCTGTGGCTCTGTATGGATTAGGTTGATTTTTGAGTTGTGCCTTTTTTTCATTGTTATTAGGAATCTGCTCAGCACAATCTTGCCATCTTTGTGCTTTCCTGGTGCGTGCACAGTGTTGCCATCTCTGTGTATTGATGGTCTCTACATTGTCTTGTCTGCTCTGGATGTTGCTTTTGCTTCCTGTCATCTGTCAGTCCCTGTACATTCTCAGCACCCCTGTGTGTTCCCAATCGTACTTGCACAGTCCCATCATCATTCTCTCAGTCTCCAACTGTCCAGAGAATGCAGAGTATTATGTAGCAATCTAGTTGGAGGCAGCTGACACTGAGAACCTGTTTGGAAGTCTGTGCAGGTGGCATCCAGTTACTGCAGCAGTGATGGTAAATGCTTGTTGTGTGCTTCACAGGGGCGGATTTAATTGAAGTTTGGATCTGGAGATAATGGAACTATGTATTGAAACTAATGCTGTGAGCATCTTGAGAAAGGTGAAGGGCTGTACATTTTATACTTCTGTGATAACTGGCGATCTGTACAGGAGATGAAGATCTTTCCAGCAGGATATTGCAACCTACTCCAGTCTATCAGTGTCACTGGGCTTGTGTCGAGTCCTGGTATGAATACATTATGGGAAACTCTCTGAAGCCAGTTTGCTTTCATGTTGTGATGAACCAACACGCCAATTATACTTGCAGCTGCTATCACCAGTGACAGTCTTTTACCCTTCAGTACATTACCTCAGTGTTAGACAGCTTAAAATGTACTCTTCAGACATGGTTTGGAAGGACAAAGGTTTTAAACTAACTGCATGTATTTCACCATTTGAGTGGACTTAGTAAGAAGATTTCATGTGCTACCATTACATTTCACAAAGATTCTACTGCCAACACTTAAAATCTTAAGGATTGTTCAGAGCAGATCTGGTAGATGCTATACGTGGATTTAACACTGGAAATGTTTCTGAAGCAGTGTTGCTCTGTTGTTTTGTTACAGGTTCTGTTTCTATCCCTGTCTTTCAGGCTTCACAAATTGGGAGAGTTTCATCCTAGCCAGGAATGGAAGTAGAGCTGACTGAATTTTCCCTGGAATTTCAATAACCCAACCAACTCTGTAAATTGTTTGCTTCCCAACTTCCAGAGCAGGTACACATCAGTAATACAAAGATGGCTGCATGTGTATCGAGTGCTGTGTGGTTTAGTATAGTTATTGATAACTTTTTATTATATTTTTCTGTTTTATCTTCTCCCCCTTCCTCTGGTACCCTGCCCAAATGACCAATGTTCATTTGAAGCCAGGTAGCAATTGGTAGCAGGTAATTTGACCACTGAAGAGATCGGAACTGAGCCTTGTCTTGCCCTCAACTGACCTCATTGCACCTACAATTTCTAGCATGATTTGCTAGCTAGTGATCAGTTGGATTCCTGCCTGTTTTTCCCCCCCCACTCCAAGCTCAGGGACAATGTGGCCAATTGTAGCATTCCAATTATTGTTTGCTCAGCACAGACTGAACCCAGGTGCTTCTGTGCTGTATTGTTTAGTAACACGCAGGTTGCTGAATGTACCCTGATCCATAGGCTCTCAGTTATAACTTTAATGTAACTATGGCCTATAACAGGTATAAACACTTCGTACTGGAAACTTTCCCTCAACAGAAATTTACCTTTTATCTATATGCAGAAAGAGCAAAACATGTGAACTGCTCTAAATCTCCATGTTGGAGATCCTGTTCTTTGGGTGACGTGTTAAATTCAAGACTTTGTGTTTAAGTGGATGTAACAGATCCTAGGACACTTTTTGAAGAACAGGGAGTTTTCTCAGAGTCTTGGACAGCATTCCTGCCTCAACCAACATGAAAAACAGATAATGGTTGTTCATCTCATTTCCTGTTTGTTGGATCTTTCTGTACCTAAATTGGATGCTATGTTTTCCTATGCAACAGGAATGACTGTATTTGAAAAATAAGTCATTGGCTGTTCAACCCTTGTGAAATGAAAATCACATCACAATAGAAACACTTCAGAGCTGGATTGGACATTGGTTTTGTGGGTACTGGCATTACTGGCAGCTGAAAGGTACCTGATTTCACAGTCTGTGCTGAGTTAGCTCGGCTAGTGCAGTGACGGGGGACCACAATGGAGGTCAGAAAAATCACTGTGTGTTCCATCTTCATAGCCAGTCACCCGTGCTGGAAAATGCAGGTTTGGATGTTGGTTGAGAAGATGATTGGGTTCAGCGGTGATGCTCTTCTTGGTTGAATAGCCAACTGACACTAACCATCTAGGTGCACAACTGAAGGGTGGCCACTTGGATGATGTGCTGGAGGGCTGCCTGTACACCCAGGGTTGCCAACCTGGAATTGAAGATTGATCTCCCTGAGAATTGGGACAAGTTTTACTTCTTCGCGCCTGTATACATCTAGCGCAAAAGCTGAAACCCTTCCTGGCTCCACATGTCTGTCCTAGGCTCGCTACCATTCCAAAAACAGCCTTGAATTTCCTGCTAGCTGGTCCCACTGCTGTCATAATTTTGCTGGAAGTGAAGTCCAGCCGGCATGTCTGCTGAAGATGCTGTGGCAGATGGAGCAGGCCAGCTAGGCATGAGCAAATTCCTGTACATCACTGTTTAAAAATGCAGCCTGTAAGTTCTCCAGTTGCTTAGCAAAATTAGTCGGAAAAAACTGTCCTCTAGGATCAGTAAGGCCTGCCATTCGTGGATTATGTATTGCTCGTTCTTCTTTTGAAATGAACAGTCTGGAGTACCAAGCAGATTTCTTCATTACACTGTTTCTGTAATTTTTTTACACCCCAAAATTTGAGAAATGATCAATTTTGATTTACACAACATATTTATGTTCATCAGCAATGTTTGAGAAGTTGAGTGTGTATGGTCAAACTAATTGAGATGCAGGTCTCTGGATGTAGAGTTGCCAGTCCTTCTGGATTATCTGGGAGTGTCCCAGATTGGAAGGTAAATCAATAAAAGCAAAATACTGCAGATGCTGGAAATCTGTAATAAAAACAGAAAGTGCTGATAATACTCAGCAGGTCTGGCAGCATCTGTGGAGAGAGAAGCAGAGTTAATGTTTCAGGCCTGTGACCCGTCATCAGAACTGGCAAAGGTTATAAAGATTTTAAGCAAGCTAGAGGGGGTGGGGGAGGAGGGAACAAAAAGGAAGGTATGTGATGGGGCAGAAGAGATTAAATAACAAAGATGTCATGGGACAAAGGCAAAGCGAGTGCTAATAGTTGTGGTGAATGACAAAGCATTAGTCCGGAGAGAGTGTTAATGACAGAATAATGAACAGCTCTGTCCAAAAGCACAATCATGAAAAACCAAGTTTAAGGCTGGCACATGCTTAAAAAATAAAATCAAACAGAATACAAAAAAGGCCAGTCATGCTTTGAAATTGTTGAACTCGATGTTGAGTCTGGAAGGCTGTAGAATGCCTAATCAGAGGATAAGGTGCTGTTCCTTGAGCTTGCGTTGATTTTCACTGGAACACTGCAGCAGGCCAAGGACAGAAATGTGGGCATGGGAGCAGGGTGGTGAATTGAAATGACAAGCAATCGGAAGCTCGGGGTCATGCTTGCGGATTGAGCGGAGGTGTTCCACAAAATGTTCACCCAATCTGCATTTGGTCTCTCCATTGTAGAGGTAAATCTCCCGGGCACAGGTACTAGCAACCTTGGAGAAAATTAGAACTTTGCACCAGTCACTTCCTTCCTCTCTGATCTGTGCTTGACTCTGAATTGGGGGGGGGATGTGAACCCAAACCCAGATTGCTCTGATCCAAATCAGCAGAGACACAAACCTAAACCCAAACCCGAATTGACCTGCTCAAGATTGGGGAGAAGAGAACCCAAACTCTGATTAATCCACTCTGGATTGGAGGAGGTGCGAACCCAAATCTGGATTGACCAACTCTAGGTTGGGGGGGGGGGGGGGAAGCAAACCCAAACTCGGGAGGAACTCAGTTGTGTGACTGACTGTTAAATCTCGTGCTTTCTGTTTAAATGCCAGCTGAAGTTTTATAGCAGTTGCTCACTGAGAATGGTAGGCAAGTCCCTGATTAGAGTCCTGTCAAACAAACTATAAACTGCACTTCCTGTATCTGCTTTCACTTTTTCACTTGTGATTTTTGTGCTTAAGGTAGGGACCATATTCTTCTAGAGATCTTTCTGATAATGCAGGAAAAAAAATCACCACCCTTAAAGGGTAGTTGCATCTAGTTACATCGAGTCTACAGCACAGTAATAGGCTATTCGTCCCAACTGGTCTATACCAACGTTTATACTCCACATGAGCCTCCTCCCAGCCCTCTTTGTCTAACCCTATCAGCATATCCTTTTGTTCCTTTCTGCCTTATAATTATCTAGCTATTCCTTAAATGCATCTATGCTATTTGCCTCAATTACTGTTTGATAGCAAGTTCCACATTCTAACCACTCCTTGGGTAAAGAGGTTTCTCCTGAATTCTCTATTGATTTTATTAGTGTTATGATCAACCGCTCCAGTCAAAGCCCCCAATCAAAATATACGATTCTGATTGTGGTGGGGGAAACGCACTGTTAATTCAATCCCGACCCTCCACAGATTGCCTAACATATCATTTTAAACTTTCCAAATTAAAGAGAGTACAATTTGGCTGGGTCTATTAACCCCCAAATGAGGCTAACCAAACCAGGTGTCTTTAAATCAATAAATTAACTGTTTAATTAGAAAAACTAAATTCTTAAACACTATGAAGATATATATTTTTTTCTTCTTTTGCCTCCTTTGTCTTGAGAGAAAATGGGTAAGCGCCTGGAGTGGTCAGTGGTTTGTGAAGCAGGGTCTGGAGTGGCTATAAAGGCCAATTCTAGAGTGACAGACTCTTCCACAGGTGCAGCAGGTCAAATTGGTTGTCGAGGCTGTTACACAGTTGGCTCTCTCCTTGCGCTTCTCTCTTTTTTTTCCTGCCAACTGCTAAGTCTCTTCAACTTGCCACTCTTTAGCTGTCCACCAGCTCTGGCGATCACTGGCAACTGACTCCCATGACTTATGATCAATGTCACAGGACTTTATGTCGCGTTTGCAGACGTCTTTAAAGCGGAGACATGGACGGCGGGTGGGCCTGATACCAGTGATCAGTTCGCTGTAAAATGTGTCTTCGGGAATCCTTCCATCTTCCATGCGGCTCACATGGCCAAGCCATCTCAAGCGCCGCTGGCTCAGTAGGGTGTATATGCTGGGTATGTTGGCCACCTCGAGGACTTCTGTGCTGGAGATACAGTCCTGTCACCTGATGCCAAAGATTCTCCGGAGGCAGCGAAGATGGAATGAGTTGAGACGTCGCTCTTGGCTGACATACGTTGTCCAGGCCTCGCTGCCGTAGAGCAAGGTACTGAGGACACAGGCTTGATACACTCGGACTTTTGTGTTCCGTGTCAGTGCGCCATTTTCCCACACTCTCTTGGCTAATCTGGACATAGCAGCAGACGGCTTTCCCATGTGCTTGTTGAGAGACAGGTTACTGGTGATAGTAGAGCCTAGGTAGGTGAACTCTTGAACCACTTCCAGAGCATGGTCGCCGATATTGATGGATGGAGCATTTCTGACGTCCCGTCCCATGATGTTCGTTTTCTTGAGGCTGATGGTTCGGCCAAATTCATTGCAGGCAGCCGCAATCCTGTCGATGAGTCTCTGCAGACATTCTTCTGTGTGGGATGTTAATGAAGCATCGTCAGCAAAGAGGAGTTCCCTGATGAGGACCTTCTGCACTTTGGTCTTCGCTCTTAGACGGGCAAGGTTGAACAACCTGTCATCTGATCTTGTGTGCAGGAAAATTCCTTCTTAAGACTTGAACGCATGTGAGAGCAGCAGGGAGAAGAAGATCCCAAATAGTGTAGGTGTGAGAACACAGCCCTGTTTCACGCCACTCAGGATAGGAAAGGGGTCTGATGAGGCACCGCTATGCTGAATTGTGTTGTTGTAGTCACCGCGGTCACCCTTGTTCTTATAGAGGGTGATGATATTGGCATTGGTGATGATATTGGCATTGCGCATGTCCTGTGGTACTGCTCCCTCATCCCAGCACAGGCAAAGCAGTTCATGGAATGCTGAGAGTATAGCAGGCTTGGCACTCTTGATTATTTCGGGGTAATGCCATCCTTTCCAGGGGCTTTTCCACTGGCTAGAGAATCAATGGCATCACTGAGTTCCAACTTTGATGGCTGTTCGTCCAGCTCAACCATGACTGGCAGAGACTGGGCTGCATTGAGGGCGGTCTCAGTGACAACATTTTCTCTAGAGTACAGTTCTAGATAGTATTACATCCAGCGGTCCATTTGCTTGTGTTGGTCAGTGATTGTGTCCCCTGATTTAGACTTGAGGGGGTGATCTTCTTGATGGTTGGCCCAAAAGCTCTCTTAATGCCATCATACATTCCTCTGATGTTTTCGGTGTCGGAGGCCAGCTGAATATGACTGCATAGGTGTTGCCACTAGTCATTTGCACAGTGCCTGGCTGTTCTTTGTGCAGCGCTTCTGGCTACTTTAAGTGCTACGGATGTTAACTCACTGAGGGCTTTCTTGTAGTTCAACAGTGCAATGCGCTTAGCGGCTATGACAGGTTCCAGCTCTTCAAAGTGAGATTAAAACCAGTCTGCATTCTGCTTCTCACGTTTGCCATAGGTGGTCATTGCTGAGTCATAGATGGTGTTTCTGATGTGGGCCCACTTGGTCTCTGCATCCCCTGTAGGAGTGTTTTGAAGGGCTTTTTCAAGTGAATTTAGAAACTTATGTAACAGCTGTGGATAAGAAATTCTGGAGTGATGTAGCTTCTTTGATTTGAGTCTAACTTCGCTGCACACCAGGGAGTGGTTGGTGTCGCAGTCCGCACTGTGGAAGCTGCGTGTGATTTGAACGCTGTTTAAAGAGGCTCGCCTTGTGACGATGAGGTCCAGCTGGTGCCAATGACGTGATCTTGGGTGCTTACTAAACCCTGTCACCAGGTTTCATGGATCAAAGACCGAGTTGGTGATGCAGAGGTTATGATAGGTACACAACTCAAGCAGTCTCTGTCCATTCTCATTCATCCTTCCAATGCCATAGCGCCCAAGGCAGGAGGGCCACGAGTCCTGGTTGGCCCCAACCCTGGCGTTAAAGTCCCCCAGCAGGAACAGATGTTCGGTATTGGGAATGCTACTAATGATATTATGGAGTTCCTCGTAGAACTGGTCTTGAACTTCAGGTGGGGAGCAGAGTGTTGGAGCATATTTTGCTGAGTAGGTGTACTGGTCCAGAGGCGGTGAGCAGTCGGATGGACAGTATGTGTTCCGAGCCATTTGAAGATGGCTCTGTCATGCTGCGCAAAGAGTTTCTGATTGCGAAGTCCACTCCATGCTGTCTTGGTTCTTCAGGATCCCTACCCTGCCAGAAGAAGGTGTAGTCTTGCTCTTTTGAGAGATCTGCTCGCAGGGAGACGTGTCTCCTGAAGTGCTACAATGTCCACATTGAGTCTACTGAGCTCGTTGTTAATGATGGCGGTCTTCAGAGAGTCGTTGATTTGTGTAAGGTCTTCCGACAGGCCAGGACACATAGTTCTGATGTTCCAGCTTGCAAAACGAAGGGCTGGTACCTTCTTTCCTTTTCTTGTCGTGCTGTTTGGTGCGGTGTTACATCCACTTGTCGGGCAATGACCCTGAGCTCCAAGCACCCATTGAAGCAGGTGGTCTGTGGCAGGACAGAACCTTACTGACCGGGGGCTGCCCGGTTTGAGGCGGGCGGTAGCTGTCCAGTGAGATGCGATGACCTCTCCCACGGACAAAGGCAACCCGTGGTGCCCAATCTCTACGCCAATTGAGCTGGGCTTATAAACCATAACTGCTGCCTTCCCTGTTGTTTTGGTTGCTGTGAGGCGACTATGGAGTGACCTCTCCATGGCGCATGCCTGGGCGGATGTATGGAGGTTGTGAGTTGCCCAAGCGTCAAAACCCCCCCTCTCAGCCTTCCTAGTGGGGTCCAAAGGAGTGCAGAGCATGACGCTTGGCACCGGTCTGGCTGCAGGAACTGCCGGAAGCATGCCAAAGGTGACACATGACCGTCTTCGGGGTTCCGCTCCGGATTTTCTGTTGGGGTTTACTCCCCTAGCCTTGGTCTCTCCCGAGACGCCCACAAGGCAGTGGGGTTGTTAGCTCCTATCCATGAGCAGGGGCCCTAAGAAGTAAGCTGTGTGATTTCATGAAGGGAGAGGGAACAGGGGATGGGGTGCAGGGGGAAGGAGGTGTGGGGCATTGTAGGGGGAGGGGGTGCAGGGGAAAGGGGTTTCGGGGGGAGTCGGGAAGGGGTGCGAAAGGGTGGGGGAAGGGTTGTTGTGAGGGGGGAGCTGGGAAGGGGATGAGAAGGGGAGGGGATGGGGAGTGAGGGGGGTGCTTGGGGAAGGTGATGTAGGGGGGAAGGGGGTGCGGGGGGTGAGCTGGGAAGGGGATGTGAGGGGGAGGGGTCGGGGGGAAGGGAGTGTTGGAGGGAAGGGGGTACGGGAGGGGGAGGGGGGGAAGGTGGTGAAGGGGGAGGCGTCGGGCGGGGGGCCCGACCCTGGCGAGTGGGCCAGCCCGCAGCCCGCACGGCCTTCTCGATGTCTGCGTCCTCCAGGCTGACGCTGTGCTCGTGGTCACCATCCAGCTCACGGTGGAGCTTCTTATATAATGTGGGGAGGTGGTGGCGTAGTCGTATCGTCACTGGACTAGTAACCCAGAGACCCAGGATATTGCTCTGGGGACGCAGAGGGTGGAATTTGAATTCAATTAATAAATCTGGAATTAAAAAGCTAGTCTAGTGTGACCATGAAACAATGTGGTTGACCCTTACATGTCCTCTGAAATGGCCAAGCAAGCCACTCCGTTGTATCTAACCGCTAGCACTGTGGGTCTACCTACCCCACGTGGACTACAGCGGTTTAAGAAGGCAGCTTGCCACCACATACTTGAGGGCATTTAGGGATGGGCAATAAATGCTGACCTGGCCAGTGATGCCCACATCCCATGAATGAATTAAAAAAAGGCATTTAAAATAGAAAAAAATTAGAGTTCTTGTAAATTTACAGTCCAATGTTGCTTGAAGTCCTCACAGCCGTCCGATGGGGAAAGAAGGTTCTTCCACAGTAGAACAGTCTGTGGTCTAATTCCAGCAGTATGTGATGCTTTCCTTCCATCAGCGAATTTCAACAATTAATGACTTGCAAACTCTTTTTAAATTAATCAGTTTGGCTTTATAGTTGTTGAGGGATAAAAGATTGTCACAGTCTAACTTCCCTTCAGTTTAAATTATCAGAGATCTCTGTTTTGGCTTGACCTTTTTTTTTAGAATTTTGAGAGATAATTAAATAGACAAAATTCTGTTCCTTCAGTTTAAATGGCTGAGAGCTCTTTTTTTCAGGTGCTAATACCAGCTGTCTGGCTGTGTTCTCTGCTAGAACAAACTCTCTCCAACTAAAAAGCCAGTTCAAAATTGAATTGTAACAAATGTATCGCATGATGCTCAATCCAAGTGGCTGTATCCATGGTAATGAGAATGCACCTTCATGGTACCTCCAGAGGCCCTCTGATTTTTAAAGTGGTACTGATCCTTTGCAAGCCTTAAAGGTACACCGCATATTCCCAGAAGAAAAAAAAACTACAGGACTATGACATTAGTGACCATCTTATATTCATGGCCTATAACTTTGGAAACTGCACAAGCAGGAACGTTTTCTCTACATCTACCCTATCAAAACTTTTCATTATTTAAAGACCTCCATCAGATCACACATCAGCCTTTTTGTTTTTAGAGAAAAGAGCCTCAGCCTTTTTGATCTCGCCTATTACTTATAATCTCTCCAGTTCTGGTAACGTCCTTGTGAATATTTTTTGCACCTTCTCTACTGCCTCTATATCCTATTTATAATATAGAAACCAGAACTGTGCACAGTACTCCAAGTGTAGTCTAACCGAGGTTCCACACAAGATTGACCTGACTTGCCCACTTTTCAATTCTATCCCTTCAGAAATGAACCCCAGTGCTTGGTCTGCTTTTTTAATGAGATCACTTATTAGCAAAAGAGCAACAGTTTTTGTAGAATGATTGTCTAATAGTCAGGACACTTGGCGAGGTGATTTGTATCCTTGACGCAGTTCGCGGGTGAAAGTGCAGTTCTGACGTGCTGTGCCGACCTGTCACAGCTGTGTCTTGTCTGCAAGAACTATCTGTGCAGTTGATGACTTTGCTCGGGTTTTGTGAAGTGGGGGAGGTGGAAAAGTGATTTCTAGCTATCGAAAAAGAATGTTGATCAGACTTAATCTTGTTGAAAGGGTGCTGTAGATTGGTGAAGTGTGTAACTAGAAGCTTTGCCACGATTTGTAAAGAGGAAGGTAGAGTAATATGACAGTTAATGTGCTGCCATAGCCTTGTGACTGATCTGCAATGTGTTTTAATTAAATTCAAAACAGCATAAAATTCACCTCATACTCCTGCTGCAGTAGATACAACATTTGAAGCAAGAGCATACATTGGCCAATGCAGTCAGCTCCAAGCAGCATATACAAAGCAGGCTGTGTCTAACTCAGAGGTCTGGAGGGAGTGGTGATGAAATTTGCAGATGATTGATTTCTTAAAAGACCAAAGGGATGCAATAAGATGGGGTAATAGGCTAAAAAGTTGCAGATGGAATTCAATGTCAGTAAGTGTGAGGTGATGCATTTTGATTTTTAAAAAGAGTAGTTGTATTGTGAATGGAATTAGGCTGGGTGCTGTATGGGAGTGGAGGGATTTGGGGGCATAGGTTCACAGGGTGTTAAAAGCAAAACCTCAGGTTGATAAGGTTGTTAGAATTCTAGGTTTTATCTCGAGCTATAGAATACAAAAACCAAGAGGTAGTGATGAGTCTATATAAATCTTAAGACCTCAGTTAGAGTAATTTGTGCAGCATTGGACTGCACACTATAGGAAAGATATTTAAGCTTTAGAGAGGGTGCAAGTAAGGTTGCCATCCCTTACCCACCCCCATTGGATTGTCTGGAATCTCTAAGGATGGGAGATTAATCTTTCTGTCACAGCTGCCAGAAACCTGGGAGAAACATTGAATTTGCAATTCAAACCTGTGGTTTTTGCCTGCTTGCTTTCTTAATGTGCCTCCTGGTTCTTGGAAATTCTTGCACAATAGCAGGCGTGAAGTGCTGAGGAGGCATGCTCAGGTACAGATGATCTGACCTTGAAAGGTAAATGCAAAAATTTTTGCAAATTGTGGGGGGGTGTCATGTGATCAGATGCCATGCTTTCAAACATCAGAGGATATCTTTAACCACAGTTGTTTACCTGATTTGCAGCTGTACTTCTGTCAGAAAAGGAGGGGAGAAAATTACGTAAATTGGAGGCGCACATATTGGGATGCCTTTGGCATTGTTGCTTTTCTGAACATTAGATGGTATTAAAACTCGGTCAGCATATGAGCTATTAAAATGATCATTGAAGCGGCTTGTACAAATTCCACCGTGACGAGATTTTTAATTCAATTTTAAAAATCTGGAAATAAAAAGCTGGTATCTGTTAAAGCTGTCAAAATGTTGTAAAACTCCAACTGGTTCACTAATGTCCTTTAGGAAACGAAACCTCCTGCCTTCATCTGCATTGGCCAATGTATGACTCCAGTCCCCCACCAACGTGGTTGACTCTTAACTACCCTCAGAAATGGCCTTGCAAGCCATTCTGTTGTCAAACCAATACAAAGACTGTAGTGGTTAAGAAGGGGGCCCACCACTATCTTTTTGGGACAATTAGGGATAGGCAGTTAATGTCTGTGATGCACACATCCTGAGAAGGAATGAATAAAAATCCCATATGCTATACTGGGCATCACTGTCTGAGCTCCCAATTTGTTAGCATGTGTGTGGTGATAGACTGCTCTTTGGGAAACACTGCATCCTGAGAAACTTACTCAATGAGTAACACTGCATTGCATTCTATGTTGATAGGCTACAAACTGACAAATCCAAATACACTCATTGTCTATGCTGAAAGCTTGTAAACTGGGCAGCAGTATGTTTCCAGTTCAGCGAGAGGGGATGCACTGTTGGATTGGTTCTTGGGAATGAGGTGGGCCAAGTGGATCAAATATCAATAGAACATTTAGGTGACAGTGATCATTGTATCATAAGGTTTAGGTTGGTTATGGAAAAGGACAAAGAACAATCTAGGGTAGGAATTAATTGGGGTGAAAACCAACTTCAATGGGGGTAAGAATGGATCTGGGCTGAATAAATTGGCATCAAAGACTGGAAGGAAAAACAGTAATTGCACAATGGGCTACCTTCAAAGAGGGGATAGTTCGGGCACAGTCAAGATATATTCCCTTATAGGGGAAAGGTAGAGTTAACAAATCCAGAGCTCCCTGGATGACGACAAGAGATAGAGATGAACAAGAAAAAGTATGCTTATGACTGTTGTCAGGTAGATAATACAATGGAGAACCAGGCTGAATATAGAAGGTTCAGAGGGGAAGTGAAAAGACAAATAAGAGAAGCAAAGAGAGAGTATGAAAAGAGACTAGCAGCTAACATAAAAGGGAATCCCAAAGTCTTGTATAGGCATATAAATAATAAAAGGATGGTAAAAGGTGGAATAGGGCTGATTAGGGACCAAAAAGGGGATTTATGCACGGAGGCAGGGGGTAAGCTGAGGTATTAAATGAATACTTTGCATCTGTCTTTACCAAGGAAGATGATGCTACCCAGGCCACTGTGAAAGAGGAGGTAATTAGTACACTTGAAGGATTTAAAATTGATGAGGAGGAGGTATTAGATAGGTTGTCTCAACTTTCAGTTGATAAAGCACCAGGGCTAGGTGAGATGCATCCCAGGATACTGAGGGAAATGAGAGTGGAAATTGTGGAGACACTGGTCATAATTTTCCAGTCTTCCTTAGACTCGGCTGGTGCTAGAGGACTGAAGAACTGCAAATGTTACACCCTTGTTCAAAAAGGGATGTAAAGATGAACCCAGCAACTACAGGCCAGTCAGTATAACTTCGGTAGTGGGGGAACTTCTGCAATAATTCGGGACCAAATTAATAGTCACATGGACAAATGCGGATTAATTAAGCAATTATGGATTCTTTAAGGGAAAATCCTCTTTAACTTGTTGGAGTTTTTTTGAAGAGGTAACAGAGAGCGTTGCTGAGGGCAATGCAGTTCATGGGGTTTGCATGGACTTCCAAAAGGCATTTGATACAGTGCCGCACAGCAGACTTGAGTAAAATGGTAGCTCACGGAATAAAAGCAACATGGATACGAAGTTGGCTGAGTGACAGGAAACAAAGAGTAGTGGTTAATAAATGTTCTTCAGGCTGGAGGAAGGCTTGTAGTGGAGTTCCCCAGGGGTCAGTGTTGGGACCCTTGCTCTTCCTGATGTAAATTAATGACCGAGACCTTGGTGTACAGGCACATTTTCAAAATTTGGGGATGATATGAAACTTGGAACAGTTGTGAACTGTGAGAAGGATAGTGTAGAACTTCAAAAGGACATAGACAAATTAGTGTAATGGGCGGACAAGTGGCAGCCGAAATTCAATGTGGAGAAATGTGAAGTGTTTCATTTTGGTAAGAAGAACATGGAGAGACAATATAACATAATTGGGTACATCTCTAAGGGGGGGTGCAAGAGCAGAGGGACCTGAGGGTATATATACGTAAGTCATTGAAGGTGGACAGGTTGAGAGAGCGGTTAATAAAGCATACCGTATCCTGGACTTTATTAAAAGGGGCATAGAGTGCAAGAACAGTATCCCCAGTATGATCCAGTACAAACCCTCTGATTATCCCCTGTGTGATCCAGCTCAAACTCTCTGATTATCCCCAGTATGATCCAGCTCAATCCCTCTGATTATCCCCAGTATGATCCAGCTCAATCCCTCTGATTATCCCCAGTATGATCCAGCTCAAACTCTCTGATTATCCCCAGTATGATCCAGCTCAATCCCTCTGATTATCCCCAGTATGATCCAGCTCAAACTCTCTGATTATCCCCAGTATGATCCAGCTCAATCCCTCTGATTATCCCCAGTATGATCCAGCTCAAACTCTCTTGATTATCCCCAGTATGATCCAGCTCAAACTCTCTGATTATCCCCAGTATGATCCAGCTCAAACCCTCTGATTATCCCCAGTATGATCCAGCTCAATCCCTCTGATTATCCCCAGTATGATCCAGCTCAAACTCTCTTGATTATCCCCA
The DNA here is from genome assembly GCF_036365525.1 of Heterodontus francisci. Taxonomy (NCBI): domain Eukaryota; kingdom Metazoa; phylum Chordata; class Chondrichthyes; order Heterodontiformes; family Heterodontidae; genus Heterodontus; species Heterodontus francisci. The sequence continues at coordinate 21,969,602 of NC_090381.1, forward strand.
GTATGATCCAGCTCAAACTCTCTGATTATCCCCAGTATGATCCAGCTCAATCCCTCTGATTATCCCCAGTATGATCCAGCTCAAACTCTCTTGATTATCCCCAGTATGATCCAGCTCAAACCCTCTGATTATCCCCAGTATGATCCAGCTCAAACCCTCTGATTATCCCCAGTATGATCCAGCTCAAACTCTCTGATTATCCCCAGTATGATCCAGGAGAAACCCTCTGATTATCCCCAGTATGATCCAATACAAACCCTCTGATTATCCCCAGTATGATCCAGCTCAAACTCTCTGATTATCCCCAGTATGATCCAGCTCAAACCCTCTGATTATCCCCAGTATGATCCAGCTCAATCCCTCTGATTATCCCCAGTATGATCCAGCTCAAACCCTCTGATTATCCCCAGTATGATCCAGCTCAATCCCTCTGATTATCCCCAGTATGATCCAGCTCAATCCCTCTGATTATCCCCAGTATGATCCAGCTCAAACTCTCTGATTATCCCCAGTATGATCCAGCTCAAACTCTCTGATTATCCCCAGTATGATCCAGCTCAAACCCTCTGATTATCCCCAGTATGATCCAATACAAACCCTCTGATTATCCCCAGTATGATCCAGCTCAAACCCTCTGATTATCCCCAGTATGATCCAGCTCAATCCCTCTGATTATCCCCAGTATGATCCAGCTCAAACCCTCTGATTATCCCCAGTATGATCCAATACAAACCCTCTGATTATCCCCAGTATGATCCAGCTCAAACCCTCTGATTATCCCCAGTATGATCCAATACAAACCCTCTGATTATCCCCAGTATGATCCAGCTCAAACCCTCTGATTATCCCCAGTATGATCCAGCTCAAACTCTCTGATTATCCCCAGTATGATCCAGCTCAAACCCTCTGATTATCCCCAGTATGATCCAGTACAAACCCTCTGATTATCCCCAGTATGATCCAGCTCAAACCCTCTGATTATCCCCAGTATGATCCAGTACAAACGCTCCGATTATCCCCAGTATGATCCAGTACAAACGCTCTGATTATCCCCAGTATGATCCAGGACAAACCCTCTGATTATTCAAGTATGATCCAGCTCAAACCCTCTGATTATCCCCGGTATGATCCAGCTCAAACCCTCTGATTATCCCCAGTATGATCCAGCTCAAACCCTCTGATTATCCCCAGTATGATCCAGGAGAAACCCTCTGATTATTCAAGTATGATCCAGCTCAAACCCTCTGATTATCCCCAGTATGATCCAGGACAAACCCTCTGATTATTCAAGTATGATCCAGCTCAAACCCTCTGATTATCCCCAGTATGATCCAGGACAAACCCTCTGATTATTCAAGTATGATCCAGTACAAACCCTCTGATTATCCCCAGTATGATCCAGGAGAAACCCTCTGATTATTCAAGTATGATCCAGCTCAAACCCTCTGATTATCCCCAGTATGATCCAGCTCAAACCCTCTGATTATCCCCGGTATGATCCAGCTCAAACCCTCTGATTATCCCCAGTATGATCCAGCTCAAACCCTCTGATTATCCCCAGTATGATCCAGCTCAAACCCTCTGATTATCCCCAGTATGATCCAGCTCAAACCCTCTGATTATCCCCAGTATGATCCACTACAAACACTCTGATTATCCCCAGAATGATCCAGTACAAACCCTCTGATTATCCCCAGTATGATCCAGCTCAAACCCTCTGATTATCCCCGGTATGATCCAGCTCAAACCCTCTGATTATCCCCAGTATGATCCAGCTCAAACCCTCTGATTATCCCCAGTATGATCCAGCTCAAACCCTCTGATTATCCCCAGTATGATCCAGCTCAAACCCTCTGATTATCCCCAGTATGATCCAGCTCAAACCCTCTGATTATCCCCGGTATGATCCAGCTCAAACCCTCTGATTATCCCCAGTATGATCCAGCTCAAACCCTCTGATTATCCCCAGTATGATCCAGCTCAAACCCTCTGATTATCCCCAGTATGATCCAGCTCAAACCCTCTGATTATCCCCAGTATGATCCACTACAAACACTCTGATTATCCCCAGAATGATCCAGTACAAACCCTCTGATTATCCCCAGTATGATCCACTACAAACCCTCTGATTATCCCCAGTATGATCCAGTACAAACCCTCTGATTATCCCCAGTATGATCCAGTACAAACCCTCTGATTATCCCCAGTATGATCCAGCTCAAACCCTCTGATTATCCCCAGTATGATCCAGTACAAACCCTCTGATTATCCCCAGTATGATCCAGCTCAAACCCTCTGATTATCCCCAGTATGATCCAGTACAAACCCTCTGATTATCCCCAGTATGATCCAGCTCAAACACTCTGATTATCCCCAGTATGATCCAGTACAAACCCTCTGATTATCCCCAATATGATCCAGTACAAACCCTCTGATTATCCCCAGAATGATCCAGTACAAACGCTCTGATTATCCCCAGTATGATCCAGTTCAAACCCTCTGATTGTCCCCAGTATGATCCAGTACAAGCCCTCTGATTAGCCCCAGAATGATCCAGTACAAACCCTCCGATTATCCCCAGTATGATCCAGTACAAACCCTCTGATTATCCCCAGTATGATCCAGTACAAACCCTCTGATTTATCCCCAGTATGATCCAGTACAAACCCTCTGATTATCCCCAGTATGATCCAGTACAAACCCTCTGATTATCCCCAGTATGATCCAGTACAAACCCTCTGATTATCCCCAGTATGATCCAGTACAAACCCTCTGATTATCCCCAGAATGATCCAGTACAAACGCTCCGATTATCCCCAGTATGATCCAGCTCAAACTCTGATTATCCGCAGTATGATCCAGTACAAACCCTCTGATTAGCCCCAGTATGATCCAGCTCAAACTCTGATTATCCGCAGTATGATCCAGTACAAACCCTCTGATTAGCCCCAGTATGATCCAGTACAAACCCTTTGATTATCCCCAGTATGATCCAGTACAAACCCTCTGATTATCCCCAGTATGATCCAGTACAAACCCTCTGATTATCCCCAGTATGATCCAGTACAAACCCTCTGATTATCCCCAGTATGATCCAGTACAAACCCTCTGATTAGCCCCAGTATGATCCAGTACAAACCCTCTGATTATCCCCAGTATGATCCAGTACAAACCCTCTGATTTATCCCCAGTATGATCCAGTACAAACCCTCTGATTTTCATGTATTATCAACCTGACATCTGTCATTCATGCTCTTTCTCTTCATCTTACTCTCTATCTCTCTTGTCATCCAGCGAGCTCTGGCTTTGATTGGTGTATCTTTCCCCCTCGTGGAAATATATCTCGACTGTGCCTGAACCATCTCTTTAAAGACAGCTTATTGTTCAGTTAAATTTGATTCCAGTTTACCCGGACCAGATCCGTTCTCATCCCTCCTCCAATTAAGTAGTTTTACTCTTGATTGCTTCTTGTCCTTTTCCACAAGCTAACCTTAACCTTATGATACTAAGATCACTGTTCCCTGAAGGTTGCCTATCGACACTTGATGCACTCAACCCGCCTCATTCCTCAGAGCTAGAGCCTCCTTCCTCGTTGGGCTGGAAACAGACTTCTCAAGAAAACTCTCCTGAACACACTTCAGAAGTTCTTCCACCTCTCTGCCCTTTACACTATTATTATTCTGGTCTATATTAGGATAGTAAAGTTCCCCATTATTTATTGATTTTCTCTGTAGAGAGCCCCGTGCTCGCTAACCTATATTGGCTCCCGGTCAAGCAATGTCTTGATTTTAAAATTGTCATCCTTATTTTTAAATTCCACTATGACCATTCCCATCCCTATCTCTGTAATCTCCTCTATCCCCACAACCCTCTGAGATATCTGCACTCCTTTAATTCTGGCCTTTTGAGCATCACTCATCTTAATTGCTCCACCATTGAAGGCCATGCCTATAGTTGCCCGGGCCCTAAGCTCTGGCCTAACCTCCCCACACCCCTTTGCCCTCTACCTTGCTTTCCTCCTTTGAGACACTCCTTAAAACCTACCTCTTTGACCAAGCTTCTGGTCATCTAACCTTGTATTACCTTATGTGGTTCGGTGTCATATTTTGTATTCTAATGCTCCTGTGAAGCACCTTAGTATGTTTTATTATGTTAAAGTTGCTATATAAATATAAGTTGTTATAGTTTACTATGTGGTTTTTGCACCTCTCTGTAGTTTCCCTGCTTATTTGTTCCTCTATATCTTTCCCACTATTTGGTGACCTATAGTATACATCCAATAGTGCAATGGTACCTCTATTGTTTCTTAGCTTTAACCAAATAGATTCTGTCCTTGCCTTTTCCAGGATATCCTTTCTCTCCAGCACTGTTAATATTCTTCTTAATCAATATGGCTACCACTCCTCCTCTCTTTCCTTCCCTTTCTTTCCTGAGCACTTTGCATCCAGGAATAATTAGTCTCGAGTCTCCGTTATCATCACAACATCATATTCCCTTATGGCTATTTGTGCCTGCAGCTTACCAGCCGCACTTTGTGTGTTTACATACGTGCACTGTTAAATTAACTTAGACATTACATTCCATCTTAGTCTGACCTCACCTAATACCACCTTATTTCTTAATCTAGTGCTATCTGTCTCTCCCAATTGTTTGTGCACCTCACTTCTCCATTCTAATGCTACATCCTGGTTCCCAGCCCCCTGCCATTTAGTTTAAACCCTCTCCAACTGCACTAGCGTACCACCCCACGAGAACACTGGTCCCAGCTCTGTTGAGGTTCGACCATCCGGCCTGTATAGGTCCCGCCTCCCCCAAAACTGGTCCCAATGTCCCAGGAATCTAAAGCCCTCCCTCCTGCATCTTCTCTGCAGCCGCATATTCATCTGTTCTATTCTTCTATTTCTATACTCGCTAGTGCATAGCTCCAGGAGTAATCTAGAGATTGCTACCTTTAGAGGTCCTATTTTCTAGTCTACTTCCTAACTCCCTAAACTCTGCCTGCTGGATCTTATCCCTCTTTCTACCTAAGTCATTGTTACCAATATAGGGGAGGTGGTGGTGTAGTGATAATGTCACTGGACTGGTGGCCCAAGCTAATGCTCTGGGGATGTGGGTTCGAATCCCACCACGGCAGATGGTGAAATTTGAATTCAATTAATAAATCTGGAATTAAAAAGCTAGTTTAGTGTGACCATGAAACCATTGTCGATTGTTGTAAAAAAAAAACCCCATCTAGTTCACTAATGTGCCGTTCTTACCTGGTTTGGCCTATATGTGACTCCAGATCCCCAGCAATGTGGTTAACTCTTACATGCACTCTGAAATGGCCACTCAGTTCAAGGGCAATTAGGGATGGGCAATAAATGCCGGCCTAACCAGCGACGCCCACATCCCATGAACGAATAAAAACAAATATAGACCACGACCTCCGGCTGTTCACTTTACCTCCCCTCAGAGTGCTGTGCAGCCGCTGAGTGATATCGTGGCACCAGGGAGGCAACATACCATCCTGGAATCACGTCAGCACCAGAGCAACACCTGTCTGTTTCCCTAACTATGGCATCCCCGTCACTGTTGCTTTCCCAATCTTCCTCCTGCCCCTACTGTGCAGCTGAGCCACACTTGGTGCCGTGGACTTGGCTCGGGCTGCATTCCCCAGAGAAACCATCATTCGCACCAGTATTCAGAACTGAATACCAGTTGGAAAGTAAGATGTAGTTAGGGGACTCCTGCACTACCTGCCTGGTCCTCCATGACTGCCGAACGGTCACCCATTCCCTCTTTGCATGCACGCCCTTAAGCTGTGGAATGACCACATCCAGAAACCTGTTATCCACGTAGCTTTCAGCCTCATGGTTGCACTGCTGTGACGCCAGCTGCTGCTCCTCCACTTTGTGCACATGTGATTGTCCGGGAGACGAGACATTTCCTGGAGTTTCCACATGGCACGGGATGTACATTCCATGGGACTGAGATTAGACTAAGTAAACTTAACAGAAATAAACTAAAAACATAGCATGTAAATGCACCTCCATATAATCCAGTACATGGCCTGTAATTACACCTTCATATAATCAGGTACACAGGCTGTAATAAAACTTCAGTATAATCTGATGTACAGTCTGAAATTGCACCTCCGTATAATCGGGTACGCAACCTGTAACCACACGTCAGTATAATCCGGTACACAGCCTGTAATTACACGTCAGTATAATCCAGTACACAGCCTGTAATTACACGTCAGTATAATCCGGTACACAGCCTGTAATTGCACCTCGGTATAATCCGGTGTACAACCTGTAATTACACCTCAGTATAATCTGGTGTACAGCCTGTAATTACACCTCAGTACAATCCTGTACACAACCTGTAATTGCATCTCAGTACAATCCTGTACACAGCCTGTAATTACACCACAGTATAATCCGGTACACAGCCTGTAATTACACCACAGTATAATCCGGTACAGAGCCTGTAATTACACCACAGTATAATCCGGTACACAGCCTGTAATTACACCAGTACAATCCTGCACATAGCCTGTAATTACACCTCAGTACAATCCTGCACACAGCCTGTAATTACACCTCAGTACAATCCTGCACACAGCCTGTAATTACACCAGTACAATCCTGCACACAGCCTGTAATTACACCAGTACAATCCTGCACACAGCCTGTAATTACACCAGTACAATCCTGCACATAGCCTGTAATTACACCTCAGTACAATCCTGCACACAGCCTGTAATTACACCTCAGTACAATCCTGCACACAGCCTGTAATTACACCTCAGTACAATCCTGCACACAGCCTGTAATTACACCAGTACAATCCTGCACACAGCCTGTAATTACACCAGTACAATCCTGCACACAGCCTGTAATTACACCAGTACAATCCTGCACACAGCCTGTAATTACACCAGTACAATCCTGCACACAGCCTGTAATTACACCTCAGTACAATCCTGCACACAGCCTGTAATTACACCTCAGTACAATCCTATACACAGCCTGTAATTACACCTCAGTACAATCCTGTACATAGCCTGTAATTACACCTCAGTACAATCCTATACATAGCCTGTAATTACACCTCAGTACAATCCTATACATAGCCTGTAATTACACCTCAGTACAATCCTGTATACAGCCTGTAATTACACCTCAGTACAATCCTGTACGCAGCCTGTAATTACACCTCAGTACAATCTTGTACGCAGCCTGTAATTACACCTCAGTACAATCCTGTACGCAGCCTGTAATTACACCTCAGTACAATCCTGTACGCAGCCTGTAATTACACCTCAGTACAATCCTGTACGCAGCCTGTAATTACACCTCAGTACAATCCTGTACGCAGCCTGTAATTACACCTCAGTACAATCCTGTACGCAGCCTGTAATTACACCTCAGTACAATCCTGTACGCAGCCTGTAATTACACCTCAGTACAATCCTGTATGCAGCCTGTAATTACACCTCAGTACAATCCTGTACACAGCCTGTAATTACACCTCAGTACAATCCTATACACAGCCTGTAATTACACCTCAGTACAATCCTGTACATAGCCTGTAATTACACCTCAGTACAATCCTATACATAGCCTGTAATTACACCTCAGTACAATCCTATACATAGCCTGTAATTACACCTCAGTACAATCCTGTATACAGCCTGTAATTACACCTCAGTACAATCCTGTACGCAGCCTGTAATTACACCTCAGTACAATCTTGTACGCAGCCTGTAATTACACCTCAGTACAATCCTGTACGCAGCCTGTAATTACACCTCAGTACAATCCTGTACGCAGCCTGTAATTACACCTCAGTACAATCCTGTACGCAGCCTGTAATTACACCTCAGTACAATCCTGTACGCAGCCTGTAATTACACCTCAGTACAATCCTGTACGCAGCCTGTAATTACACCTCAGTACAATCCTGTACGCAGCCTGTAATTACACCTCAGTACAATCCTGTACGCAGCCTGTAATTACACCTCAGTACAATCCTGTATGCAGCCTGTAATTACACCTCAGTACAATCCTGTACGCAGCCTGTAATTACACCTCAGTACAATCCTGTACGCAGCCTGTAATTACACCTCAGTACAATCCTGTACGCAGCCTGTAATTACACCTTGGTTTAATCTGGTACGCAGCCTGTAATTACACCTCGGTATATTCCGCTACATAGCCTGTAATTACACCTCAGTATAATCCGGTGTGCAGTCTGTAATTACACCTTGGTATGATCCTTTTTTTAATTCATTCGTGGGATGTGGGCGTCGCTGGGCAGGCCAGCATTTATTGCCCATCCCTAATTGCCCTTGAGAAGGTGGTGGTGAGCTGCCTTCTTGAACCGCTGCAGTCCATTTGGGGTAGGTACACCCACAGTGCTGTTTGGAAGGGAGTTCCAGGATTTTGACCCAGCGACAGTGAAGGAACGGCAATATAGTTCCAAGTCAGGATGGTGTGTGACTTGGAGGGGAACTTGCAGGTGGTGGTGTTCCCATGCGTTTGCTGCCCTTGTCCTTCTAGTTAGTAGAGGACGCGGGTTTGGAAGGTGCTGTCTAAGGAGCCTTGGTGCGTTGCTGCAGTGCATCTTGTAGATGGTACACACTGCGGCCACTGTGCGTTGGTGGTGGAGGGAGTGAATGTTTGTAGATGGGGTGCCAATCAAGCAGGCTGCTTTGTCCTGGATGGTGTCGAGCTTCTTGAGTGTTGTTGGAGCTGCACCCATCCAGGCAAGTGGAGAGTATTCCATCACACTCCTGACTTATGCCTTGTAGATGGTGGACAGGATTTGGGGAGTCAGGAGGTGAGTTACTTGTCGCAGGATTCCTAGCGTCTGGTCTGCTCTTGTAGCCACGGTATTTATATGGCTACTCCAGTTCAGTTTCTGGTCAATGGTAGCCCCTAGGATGTTGCTAGTGGGGGATTCAGCGATGGTAATGCCGTTGAATGTCAACGGGAGATGGTTAGATTCTCTCCTTGTTGCAGATGGTCAATGACTGGCACTTGTGTGGATCGAATGTTACTTGCCACTTATCGACCCAAGCCTGCATATTGTCCAAGTCTTGCTGCATTTCTACACGGACTGCTTCAGTATCTGAGGGGTCACGAATGGTGCTGAACATTGTGTAATCATCAGCGAACATCCCCACTTCTGACCTTATGATTGAAGGAAGGTGATTGATGAAGCAGCTGAAGATGGTTGTGCGTAGGACACTACCCTGAGGAACAAAGAACAAAGATAATTACAGCACAGGAACAGGCCCTTCGGCCCTCCAAGCCTGCGCCGATCCAGATCCTCTCTCTAAACATGTCGCCTATTTTCTAAGGTTCTGTATCTCTTTTCTTCCTGCCCATTCATGTATCTGTCTAGATACATCTTAAAAGACTCCATCGTGCCCGCATCTACCACCTCCGCTGGCAATGCGTTCCAGGTGCCCACCACCCTCTGCGTAAAGAACTTTCCACGCATATCCCCCCTAAACTTTTCCCCTTTCACTTTGAACTCGTGTCCTCTAGTAATTGAAACCCCCACTCTGGGAAAAAGCCTCTTGCTATCCACCCTGTCTATACCTCTCATGATTTTGTACACCTCAATCAGGTCCCCCCCTCAACCTCCGTCTTTCTAATGAAAATAATCCTAATCTGCTCAACCTCTCTTCATAACTAGCGCCCTCCATACCAGGCAACATCCTGGTGAACCTCCTCTGCACCCTCTCCAAAGCATCCACATCCTTTTGATAATGTGGCGACCAGAACTGTACGCAGTATTCCAAATGTGGCCGAACCAAAGTCCTATACAACTGTAACATGACCTGCCAACTCTTGTACTCAATGCCCCGTCCGATGAAGGAAAGCATGCCGTATGCCTTCTTGACCACTCTATTTACCTGCGTTGCCACCTTCAGGGAACAGTGGACCTGAACACCCAAATCTCTCTGGACATCAATTTTCCCCAGGACTTTTCCATTTACTGTATAGTTCACTCTTGAATTGGATCTTCCAAAATGCATCACCTCGCATTTGCCCTGATTGAACTCCATCTGCCATTTCTCTGCCCAACTCTCCAATCTATCTATATTCTGCTGTATTCTCTGACAGTCCCCTTCACTATCTGCTACTCCACCAATCTTAGTGTCGTCTGCAAATTTGCTAATCAGTCCACCTATACTTTCCTCCAAATCATTAATGTATATCACAAACAACAGTGGTCCCAGCACGGATCCCTGTGGAACACCACTGGTCACACGTCTCCATTTTGAGAAACTCCCTTCTACTGCTACTCTCTGTCTCCTGTTGCCCAGCCAGTTCTTTATCCATCTAGCTAGTACACCTTGGACCCCAAGCGCCTTCACTTTCTCCATCAGCCTGCCATGGGGAACCTTATCAAACGCCTTACTGAAGTCCATGTATATGACATCGACAGCCCTTCCCTCATCAATCAACTTTGTCACTTCCTCAAAGAATTCTATTGAGTTGGTAAGACATGACCTTCCCTGCACAAAACCATGTTGCCTATCACTGATGAGCCCATTTTCTTCCAAATGGGAATAGATCCTATCCCTCAGTATCTTCTCCAGCAGCTTCCCTACCACTGACGTCAGGCTCACCGGTCTATAATTACCTGGATTATCCCTGCTACCCTTCTTAAACAAGGGGACAACATTAGCAATTCTCCAGTCCTCCGGGACCTCACCTGTGTTTAAGGATGCTGCAAAGATATCTGTTAAGGCCCCAGCTATTTCCTCTCTCGCTTCCCTCAGTAACCTGGGATAGATCCCATCCGGACCTGGGGACTTGTCCACCTTAATGCCCTTTAGAATACCCAACACTTCCTCCCTCCTTATGCCGACTTGACCTAGAGTAATCAAACATCTGTTCCTAACCTCAACATCCGTCATGTCCCTCTCCTCGGTGAATACCGATGCAAAGTACTCGTTTAGAATCTCACCCATTTTCTCTGAACTCCTGCAGTGATGTCCTGGAGCTCAGGTGATTGACCTCCAACAACCACAACCATCTTCCTTTGTGCTAGGTATGACTCCAACCAGCAGAGGGTTTTCCCCCGATTCCCATTGACCTCAGTTTTGCGAGGGATCTTTGATGCCATGCTCTGTCAAATGCTGCCTTGATGTCAAGGGCAGTCACTCTCATCTCACCTCTTGAGTTCAGCTCTTTTGTCCACGTTTGAACCAAGGCTGTAATAAGGTCAGGAGCTGAGTGGTCCTGGAGGAACCCAAACTGAGCATCACTGAGCAGGTTATTGCGAGGCAAGTGCCACATGATGGCACTGTTGATGACACCTTCCATCCCTTTACTGATGATTGAGAGTAGGCTGATGGGGTGGTAATTGGCCGGGTTGGACTTGTCCTGCTTTTTGTGTGCAGGACATACATGGGCAATTTTCCACATTGCAGTGTAGTTGCCAGTGTTGTAGCTGTACTGGAACAGTTTGGCTAGGGGCCGGCAAGTTCTGGAGCACAGGTCTTCAGTACTATTGCCGGAATATTGTCAGGGCCCATCGCCTTTGCAGTATCCTGCGCTTTCAGTCGTTTCTTGCTATCACACGGAGTGAATCGAATTGGCTGAAGTCTGGCATCTGTGATGCTGTGGACTTCAGGAGGAGGCTGAGATGGATCATCAACTCGGCATTTCTGGCTGAAGATTGTTGCAAATGCTTCAGCCTTATCTTTTGTACTGATGTGCTGGGCTCCCCCATCATTGAGGATGGGGATATTTGTGGAGCCACCTCCTCCAGTTAGTTGTTTAATTGTCCACCACCATTTATGGCTTGATGTGGCAGGACTGCAGAGCTTAGATCTGATCCGTTGGGTATGGGATCGCTTAGCTCTGTCTATCGCATGCTGCTTATGCAGTTTGGCACGCAGATAGTCCTGTGTTGTAGCTTCACCAGGTTGACACCTCATTTTGAGGTATGCCTGGTGCTGCTCCTGGCATGCCCTCCTGCACTCTTCATTGAACCAGCGTTGGTCTGCTGGCTTGATGGTAATGGTAGAGTGGGGGATATGCCGGCCCATGAGGTTACAGATTGTGGTTGAGTACAATTCTGCTGCTGCTGATGGCCCACAGCAGCTCATGGATGCCCAGTTTTGCATTGCTAGATCTGTTCGAAATCTATCCCATTTAGCACGATGGTAGTGCCACACAACACGATGGAGGGTATCCTCAATGTGAAGGCGGGACTTCTCCACAAGGACTGTGCGGTGGTCACTCCTACCAATACAGTCATGGACAGATGCATCTGCGGCAGGCAGATTGGTGAGGACAAGGTCAAGTATGTTTTCCCCTCTTGTTGGTTCCCTCGCCACCTGCCGCATACCCAGTCTAGCAGATATGTCCTTTAGGACTCGGCCAGCTCGGTCAGTAGTGGTGCTACCGAGCCACTCTTGGTGATGGACATTGAAGTCCCCCACCCAGAGTACATTCTGTGCCCTTGCCACCCTCAGTGCTTCCTCCAAGTGGTGTTCAACATGGAGGAGTACTGACTCATCAGCTGAGGGAGGGCGGTAGGTGGTAATCAGCAGGAGGTTTCCTTGCCCATGTTTGACCTGATGCCATGAGACTTCATGGGGTCCAGAGTCGATGTTGAGGACTCCCAGGGCAACTCCCGCCCTACTGTATACCACTGTGCCACCACCTCTGCTGGGTCTGTCCTGCCGGTGGACAGGATATACCCGGGGATGGTCAAGGCAAAGTCTGGGACATTGTCAGGTATGATTTCGTGAGTATGACTATGTCAGGCTGTTGCTTGACTATGTCAGGCTGTTGCTTGACTAGTCTGAAGGACAGCTCTCCCAACTTTGGCACAAGCCCCCAGATGTTGTTAAGGAGGACTTTGCAGGGTTGACAGGGCTGGGTTTGCCGTTGTCGTTTCCGGTGCCTAGGTCGATACCAGGTGGTCCATCTGGTTTCATTCCTTTTTATTGACTTTGTAGTGGTTGGATACAACTGAGTGGCTTGCTAGGCCATTTCAGAGGGCATGTAAGAGTTAACCACATTGCTGTGGGTCTGGAGTCACTTGTTGGCCAGACCAGGTAAGGACAGCAGATTTCCTTCCCTAAAGGACATTAGTGAACCAGATGGGTTTTTACAATAATTGACAATGGTTTCATGGCCATCATTAGACTAGCTTTTTAATTCCAGATTTATTAATTGAATTCAAATTCCACCTTCTGCTGTGGTGGGATTTGAACCCATGTCCCCAGAGCAGTACCCTGGGTCTCTGGGTTACTAGTCCAGTGACAATGCCACTATGCCACGGCCTCCCCTAATTGTACAGTCTGTAATTACACCTCAGTATAATCCGGTACGCAGCCTGTAATTACACCTCGGTATAATCCGGTGTGCAGCCTGTAATTACACCTCGGTTTAATCCGGTACGCAGCCTGTAATTGCACCTCGGTTTAATCTGGTACGCACCCTGTAATTACACCTCGGTATAATCCGGTACGCAGCCTGTAATTACACCTCGGTATAATCCGGTGTGCAGCCTGTAATTACACCTCGGTTTAATCCGGTACGCACCCTGTAATTGCACCTCGGTTTAATCTGGTGTACAGTCTTTTTTTATGGCATGATGGGTCAAGGATGCCTGGTGTAATATAAACTGACTTTGTGTGTCTGGCTTTTGCCCTGGTAGGTTCATATGTCATGGGGTAGTGTCCAGTTGTGATCCTTAGTTTGACTTAATCAATTCAGTGTATTCACATTAATTTTACCTAAAATTTGAGTCCCATTCCTGGGATAGTGTCTGGTTGCCAGTAATAGATCCTTCCAGTTTATAAAAATGTTTTGTATATTTCTATATAATCTTGTATTGAGGCCAAGAGTTTATATGTTTTATTAAAATCTAATTTAAGTTGCATCTTACTTGGTTCTGTTTTGATTGTTGAAGTTTATGTCTGCCAGATATTTATTTTCTGCTCTGGCAATGCAGGGACTAGTTCGACATCAGACAGTTTAGCTTCATTAAAAAGCATCACTTTTTATATTGTGCTGCGCCAAATTGGATGTTGAAGAGAGACTCATAAAACCAGGGTTGAGGCCCCATGCTCTTCAATTATTCAAAGGTTATTGAAGAGAACTGCTAAGCCTATGAAATTTCTTTTGTATCAAAACCAGTGAAAGTTTAATACTGTATTATTGATTTATCTACTGATTTACCTTGCTTTGTTTATCTCTCACAATAATTCATAGCTTAGCTGAAATGTTTGGTTTATATCCTATAAGTATAATGCCAAGGGAGAAGTCTTAAGTATAGGTGGCCATAATGATGAAATTGCTGAGAAATGCTCATAGTACGGAATTGAAGAGTGTTAATTGACACAATGATAACTAATATGATACAGTATTGTGACCTTCCAACATGAGATGGTAGTGATGTATCTTGGAAGCAGACCGAATGACAGAGCTGTATCTGGGTGATGCAGTGTGGCAGTGCTGTGTCTGAGCGATGCTGGGTACAGTGACTGATGACTGTGAATGGTACAGTGAATGACTGACTGATGATGGGTGGTATGGCTGTGACTGGTATGAGTGCTGTGACTGGGTGGCATTCTTTATATGGGTATTGTTGGATTGATTTTGAAATTGTCATCCTTGTTTTCAAGTGCCTCCATGGCCTCTTTCCTCCCCCTCCCCCCAAACTGTCTAATCTCCTCCAGCCCCACAACCCTCCCAAGATATCTGTGCTCAACTAATTCTGGCCTCTTGAGCATTCCTGATTTTTAATCACACCACCACTGGTGGCCGTACCTTAAGCTCTGGAATTCCCTCCCTGCACCTCTCCACCCCTCTACCTCGTGTTTATCTTTTAAGATACCCCTTAACACCTATCTCTTTGACCAAGCTTTTGTTCATCTGACCTAATATTTCCTCAAGTGGCCTGGTGTCAAGCTTTATTATGCTTCTGTGAAGTGCCTTGAAATGCTTTATTAAGTTAAAGGCGCTATATAAAAGTTGTATGAGTGAGTTGATGCTATGACTGGGTGAACTGATTCTTGTAGTTACAGAACAGTTTAATAAGTCTGAGGTTCTCATTGCATTTGCTCTTCATTCTGTACTGAATTGCAGTTCTGTGTTGGCACTTGAGGTATTTAGGGCATTGGTACCTGTACACTATGTAGGCAAAATGATCAACCCAAAATTCACTTAAATATGATTCCTGTAACCTCGTATGATGCTCGTTATTCATCGACCCAAATTGCTCCCACCAAAAGTAATGGATTATAATTTCTGCTTAATCTAGTAAAGCTCAAAGTACTTTCCAGACCAAACCCAAGCTTGGAAGGGCAGAATCTGAGACTGCATTCCTGAGCAATTTGACACAGCTCGGTGGCTGTGGTATGGAACATTCACATGTTAGTGGGGATGAGGAGAAACTCTTGCAGTTTTGCTGTATGTAAATGTCGTGCGATTATTTCTTGATAACATCACCACTGTGCTGATATATTGTGAATTTATTTTATATTCATTCCATGAGAACTTCCTGTTGGTGTGTTATCGCTGTTACTGTTGTGTCTCTAATTGTTGGGCTTTCTCTTGCATAGGGTGCCGTGCTGACACTGTGTTGCAGAGGAGGATGGGAAAGAGGCGGTGCCTTCAAGTGGAGCCAACGCTCGAACAGAAAATAGCAGCAGGGTGCTGCGGAGTGAAGAAGCCCAAGTTATCGGGTAGCAATGTGAACAATCAGTTGAACCATCCTGGCACGGGCCTAGGCTGTGGCTCTGTGCCCGGCCTGCAGTCTGGAACAGCCCTGGGGAACCACCACAACCACAGCCAGAACCATAACTACAGCCAGAACCATTGTGAGAGGAACAACCGGGAGAGCAATGGGAACCTGAACTCCTTGAACTCTACACTCAGCCCTGTGACCGGGCTGACCACAGTGGGAAACCGTCCAAACGGGACTGGGCTCAGTGGGACCAGTGGAGTGAATGTGAGGAACTTGGTGGTGACCGCAGAGATGTGCTGCTACTGCTTTGATGTGTTGTACTGTCATCTGTACGGATTCCCACTGCCCCGATCACCCAGGTTCACCAATGACCCATAGTGAGTACTGCAGGATAAGGATAGTCGATATACTACTCATTGTAGAGAGGAGCAAACACTTCCCCATTGATGCTTCCCATTTAGGGACATTAGTGAAGAGTGAGGGTAAGTCCCCTCGTGAAATATCCAATGAACAAGTTTAAAAGAAAATCAACAAGAGATTAAGTGGCATGCTGTCCTTTTAGCTGTTGTACCTGACTATAATATGAGCTGAAGGATTTCTTCCTCTGGGTGGTTAGGCAGCACAGTGGGTTAGATCGATGCTACATTCCTTCTGTTGTACTAGTGCTTCTCTGGTTTCCCACATAGGGAGTGCTGATCTCAGCCAAAATGTCATGAAGGGAGGCAGCGAGTCTTATGCTGCTTACCCTGCACCTCCTTGCAGCCGGTTCAATAGCAGTACTGTATTGTCAGTGACCTGAGAGCAAAACTCTTCCAATCCTTTGTCTAAGGGATGTTTGGTGGTGCTCTTTAGAGCCAGTGCAGCAACTTATGCCAGAGACATCTAGCTGAAGTGTAACTACCATTGCTCAAGTCATTTGGACACAGTTCAATGACCAGCACTGCCGTTATATAAATGCAGCTCAGGGACTGGTACAGAATCTATTTTGAAGCTGTGCAGTGACCAGTGCCAAGGCCAATTGGATGTGATGTACTTCCTGACTTGCATCAGTTAGACACCATACAGGATTTCGTTCCTGTGCCATTGGGAGTTCCTGCTCTGCGTCCTACTGCCAAGTATTTGCAGGTTAGTGAGCTTGAGCTGCTTTCTTGTTTCCTAGCAGGTGACAGAATAACTGTATTGGTGGAAGCATGGAGCACGTTTCCTTCATACCTTTTACATTTGGGGAATAGGAAGAACATTTGGTTTAAAACAAAAGAGATGCTGCTCTCGTATTTCTGAGACTTGACTTCAATTTCAGTCCAGACTGACCAGACAAGAGTCTTCTCTTTGTGCTTGGTGCTGATGCTGAGGTGGGTTTGTCACTGACCTTTAATAGTTTAACTTGGTGAACTATAAAATGTTGTTTGGTGAAACAGAAGGTCATGTGACACCTACTCAGTGGGATTGTACAAAAGGTATTGGAGTGGTGGAAAGACCCGAGATATTGTTGGGAAGATCATTAACACTGTCAGCCCAATGTTGCTATGGTGTAAAACAAACAAATTAAGTGTTGGGCAATGTATCAAGTAAACTTAGTGCACTGAATTGAGAAGGAAGGTAAAGGACTTAAAAATAAGTTAGACAAGTTCCTGGCATCTGAAGAGCTATTGAATTTTACAGGGAAGAGAAATTGGGCAGACTAAGAGAACTTGCATTTATATTGTGCTTTTCACATCTTTAAGACATCCCAAAGTATTTCACTACCACTTCTGCGCATTTAATGTTGTATAGGTATGGTCCCTCAAATCATGAATTAGATAAATGATCAACCAATCAAATAGTTCTCTGGATTGTTTGGATCCATCTGAGTGAGCTGGTTTAATGTCTCATTTGAGATCGTGATAGTGTAGCACTCTCTCTACTGCACTGAATAAGCACAGTTGATTTTGTACTCAAATCTAGTGGGGCTTGAACCCACAACCTTTTGACTCGGGCAAGAATGCTACCACTGAGCCATGCTGATACTTTGGATGAATGTTCTTCTGTCTGAAATAAATTACGATATTGGTTGTAATTTAGGTTCAATTAAGACAATAAGATGAAAGTTTAGACTCCCAATGCTAAGTGCCTGAGCCCGGGTAAGTTCAGGCAATCTCAGTGCAGTTCTTCTGAAGAAATGTCTATAACACTAAATGCAACTGACTTAATCTCATGAGACCCTGAAAAAGTCTCACTGGTTTATTAAAAGATAGTTTCCCACACTGGATCCAGACACAGCGCCAAATGAGTCCAGTGGGAAATCTGGCCAGGCTCTAAGTTGTGGCCTTTGAGTGCTTGATTCCATTTTTGAAGTTGTCAAGTTTTGATTAATGGTTGTCAAGCTGTGACGGGTTGGGAGAGTGGTGGGTGGGGGGCGGGGAAGGCAAAGGAATATTTGGGTGGTTCAATTCTTACTAGCCACTATGAACAAATGGATTTAGAAAAGCTCAGATGATTGAAAGCCCCCTGTTTGTTGGGTTTTCTTTGCACTGACTGAATTATGAGGCTGGAGCCCTGACAGATATCAATGTTAGCAAGCACTGCACCATAAATAGGAGCAGGAGTGGACCAAGCGGCCCCTCGAGCCTGCTCTGCCATTCAGTACAATCGTGGCTGAATTTCTGCCTCAGCTCTGCTTTCCCCCCCTGTGCCACTTATCCCTTGATTCCAAGAGACCATAAATCTGACTCTGTCAACCTTAAATATACTCAATGATGGAGCATCCATAACCCTCTGGGGTAGAGAATTCCAAAGATTCACAACTCTGAATAAAGAAGTTTCTCTTCATCTCTGTCCTAAATGATCTACCCCTTATCCTGATACTCTGCCGCTGTGTTCCAGTTTTTCCAGCCAGAGGAAACTGCCTCTGTGTCTACCCTATCAAATCCCTTCAGAATCTTGTATGTTTCAATGAGATCACCTCTTATTCATCCAAACTCCAGAGGATATAGGCCCAATTTACTTAGCCTCCCATCATAGGACAACCCTGTCATCCCAGGAACTAACCTAGTGAACCTTTGCTCTACTGCCTCCAATGTAAGTATACCTTCCATAAATATGGAGACCAAACACGCGCAGTACTCCAGGTGTGATCTCACCAAAGCCCTGTACAACGGAGCAAGAGCTCCTCATTCTTGTACTCTAATTCCCTTGCAATAAAGGCCAACATGCCATTTGCCTTCTTAATTGCTTGCTGTACCTGCATGCTAACTTTGTGTTCCTTGTATGAGTACACCCAAGTCTCTGAATATCAACATTTAGAAATTTCATGCCTTTTAAAAAATATTCTGCTTTTCTATTCTTATCACCAAAGTGAATAACCTCACACTTCCCCACATTATACTCCATCTGCCGCCTTGCTGCCCATTCGCTTATCCCGTCTATATCTCTTTGCCTCTTTGTGCACTCCTCACAACTTATATTCCCACCTAACTTTGTATCATCAACAAACTTGGATATAATGCTTTCGGCATCTTCGCCTAAGTCATTAATATAGATATATAAATAACTGAGGCCCCAGCACTGAACTTTGCCTCACTCCACTAGTCACAGCCTGCCAATTTGAAAATGCCCATTTAACCATACTCTTTGCTTTCTGTCCGTTAACCAATCTTCTGTCCATGCTAATATGTTACCTCCAGCTCCATGAGCCCTTAGCTTGCATATAAGCCTTTTGTGTGACACCTTATCCAACTGCCTTTTGGAAATTCATGTATACTACATCGACTGGATACCCCACTAGTTACATCCTCAAAAAATTCTAATCTGTCAAACACGATTTCCCTTTTGTAAAACAATGTTCACTTTGTCGGATCATACTGTGATTTTCTAAGTGCATGTTAAGATTTCATTAATAGATTCCACGCTTTCCTGATGACTGATGTCAGGCTAACTGGCCTGTACTTCCCTGTTTCTCTCTCCCTCCTTTCGTGAACAGCAGTGTTACATTTTTCTAAATTCCAATCTGCTGAGACCTATCTTGAATTTTGGAAAATCATAACCAGTGCATCCACCGTCTCTAGCTACCTCTTTTAGAACCCTAGGATGTAGGCCATCAGGTCCTGGAGATTTGTCGGCTTTTAGTCCCCTAAGTTTCTCCAGCACTTTTTCTCTACTGACATTAATTACCTTAAGTTCCTCACTCTTATTAGCCCCTTGGTTACCCTCTTTTTCTGGTATGTATTTTGTGTCTTTTACTGTGAAGACTCAAAATATTGTTCAGTGTTGCTGCCATTTCCTTGTTCCCCATAATTTCTTCTGTCTCTAAGGGACCAATGTTTATTTTAGCTTCTCTCCTTTTCATATATTTGGAAAAGCTCTTGTAATCTGTTTTTATATTCCTGGCTAGTTCACACTTTTTTTTTGGCGATTAGACTTAAACCATTTATTTCTATGTGTGCTGCTAGTTCATCTATCCTATTGATAGATGAGCCACGCATTTAATTCTGTAAGCTACTTTATCCTATGCCAGTTCATCTATCTTCGTGCATTCAGATCAAGAGTCTTTAATTTTATTTTTTACTACTATTCTTTGCATGGACTTTATTTGCTGACGCACTATTACTGTAATACTTTCTGTCCCTTCCTGTCCCACTCTACTTGTTGTTACTTGAATTGCTACACTACTGTATTGCCTCGACATTTGTCTTAGATTTCTAAATCTCCCTTCATGATCATGGTACTAGATCTCCAAATAATGAGAGAGAGGAGAAAATCTGCAGGGAAATCACAGAGATCGGCAAGAACTACACAGTGGTGATATTGGGGTCCTTTAATTACCCAGATATCGATTGGGATAATTTTAGACTAAAGGGTAAGGAAGGGGAGGAATTCCTGAAATGTGTTCAGGAGAACTTCTTTGTTCAGTCTGTTCTCAGCCCAACTAGAAAGGAAGCATTGCTGGATCAGGTGCTGGGAAATGAGTTGGGCCAAGTGGACCAATGTCTGTCTGGGAGCAGTTGGATAAGAGTGATCATTGTATCATAAGATTTAGACTGGTAATGCAGAAAAACAAGGAACGAAATAAGGTAGAACGTCTAGATTGGAAGAGGGCTAATTTCAATGCGATGAGAAGGGATCTAGCCAGGGTAAAATGGAGCCAAAGACTGACAGGAAGAGCTGTATCGGAACAATGAACTATCTTTAAGGAAGAGATGCTTCAGGTACAGGCTAGGAACATTCCAACAAGGGCAAAAGTTAAGGGAACCAAAAACAGGACTCCTTGGTGATGAGGGAGATAGAGATTATGATGAAACATTAAAATAGGGTGTATGATGCTTGTCAGGTGAATTCTTCAAGTGAGAACCAAGCCATATACAATAAGTTGAGAGGGGTGGTGAAGAGGAAAATAGGATTGGCAAAGAGAGAACATGAGAATAGAATGGCAGTCAACATAAAAGGGAACCTAACAATCTTCTACCGGTATGTAAATAGTAAGCGGGTAGTAAGAGGTGGAGTGGGGCTTGTTGGAGACAAAGAGGGTAATATATGGTTAGAGGCACAGAGCAAAGCTAATATACTTAATGAGTACCTTGTATCATTGTTCACTAAAAAAGTAGAATCTGAAAAATATTGGTAGAAGCGGAGAGAGTAGAGGCAATGGATAGGGTAAAAATTGAGAGGGGTTAGTACTAAAAAGGCTGGCTATACTTGGGCTAGACAAGTCACCTGGTCTGGATGGCTAGATGAAGTGGGGATGGAGATAGCAGAGGGCTTGCCATAATCTTCCAATCTTCCCTGGATATGGGGGAGGTGCCAGAGGATTGGAGAGTGGCAACTGTGACACCCTTATTCAAGAAAGGGTGTAAGGACAGTCCTAGCAACTACAGGCCAGTTAGTTTAACATCAGTGGTGGGTAAGGTTTTAAAAACTGTAATCGGGGAAAATATCAACAGGCAGTTAGCGAGGTTTGAGTTAATTAAGGAGAGCCAGCATGGATTTGTAAAAGGGAGATCATGCCTGAGTAATCTAATTTAATTTTTTGATGAAGTAACAGACAAGGTTGAAGGGAATGCAATGAATGTTGTTTATATGGATTTTAAGAAAGTGTTTGACAAGGTACCACCTAACAGGCTAGTTAACAAAATTGAGGTTCATGGAATAGGAGGGCCAGTGTTCAGTTGGAGAAAAAATGGCTTGAGGACAGAAAACAGTGAGTCGCAGTAAATGGTTGTTTTCAGACTGGAGGATGGTAGACAGTGGTGTTGTCCAAGGGTCAGTGCTGGGTCTTGGAGTACAGAGTAGAATTTCAAAATTTGCCAATGACACCAAACTTAGAGGTGTGGCAAACAGTGAGGATGATATGAACCACCTGCAACAGGACATAGATAGGCTAGCAGAATGGGCAGAGAGGTGGCAGATGGAATTTAATACTGACAAGTGTGAGAACAAAGAAAGAACAAAGTACAGTACAGCACAGGAACAGGCCATTCGGCCCTCCAAGCCTGCGCCAATCATGATGCCTGTCTAAACTAAAACCTTCTGCACTTGCGGGTTCCTTATCCCTCTATTCCCATCCTATTCATGTATTTGTCAAGATGTCTCTTAAACGTCGCTATCGCACCTGCTTCCACCACCTCCCTCAGCAGCAAGTTCCAGCCACTCACCACCCTCTGTGTAAAAAAAAAACTTGCCTCGCACAGCCCCTCTAAACTTTGCCCCTCGCACCTGAAACCTATGTCCCCTAGTAACTGACTCTTCCACCCTGGGAAAAAGCTTCTGTCTATCCACTCTGTCTATGCCACTCATAACTTTGTAAACCTCTATCAGGTCGCCCACCACCTCCGTCGTTCCAGTGAAAACAATCTGAGTTTATCCAACCTCTCCTCATATCTAATACCCTCCAGACCAGGCAACAACCTGGTAAACCTCTTCTGTGCCCTCTCCAAAGCCTCCACATCCTTCTGGTAGTGTGGCGACCAATTTGTATGCAATATTCCAAGTGTGGCCTAACTAAGTTTCTGTACAGCTGCAACATGACTTGCCAATTTTTATACTCAATGCCCGGACTGATGAAGGCAAGCATGCCATATGCCTTCTTGACTACCTTATCCACCTGCGTTGCCACTTTCAGTGACCTGTGGACCTGTATGCCCAGATCTCTCTGCCTGTCAATACTCCTAAGGGTTCTGCCATTTACTGTAAACTTCCCACCTGTATTAGACCTTCCAACATGCATTACCTCACATTTGTCATGATTAAACTCCCATCTGCCATTTCTCCGTCCAAGTCTCCACCCGATCTATATCCTGCTGTATCCTCTGACAATCCTCATCACTATCCGCAACTCCACCAACCTTTGTGTCGTCCGCAAACTTACTAATCAGACCAGCTACATTTTCCTCCAAATCATTTATATATACTACAAACAGCAAAGGTCCCAGCACTGATCCCTGCGGAACACCACTAGTCACAGCCCTCCATTCAGAAAAGCACCCTTCCACTGCTACCCGCTGTCTTCTATGACCGAGTCAGTTCTTTATCCATCTTGCCAGCTCACCTCTGATCCCGTGTGACTTTGCCTTTTGTACCAGTCTGCCATGAGGGACCTTGTCAAAGGCTTTACTGAAGTCCATGTAGACAATTGCCATTCCTTCATCAATCATCTTTGTCACTTCCTCAAAAAACTCGATCAAGTTATTGAGACACGACCTACCCTTCACAAAACCATGCTGCCTCTCACTAATAAGTCCATTTGTTTCCAAATGGGAGTAAATCCTGTCCCAAAGAATCCTCTCCAATAATTTCCCTACCACTGACGTAAGGCTCACTGGCCTGTAATTTCCTGGATTATCCTTGCTACACTTCTTAAACAAAGGAACAACATTGCCTATTCTCCAGTCCTCTGGGACCTCACCTGTAGCCAATGGGGATACAAAGATTTCTGTCAAGGCCCCAGCAATTTCCTCCCTTGCCTCCCTCAGTATTCTGGGGTAGATCCCATCAGGCCCTGGGGACTTATCTACCTTAATGTTTTTCAAGACGCCCAACACCTGCTTTTTGATATCGACATGACCCAGACTATCTACACTCCCTTCCCTGGACTCATCATCCACAAGTCCTTCTCTTTGTTGAATACTGATGCAAAGTACTCATTTACTACCTCGCCCATTTCCTCTGGCTCCACACATTGATTCCCTCCTCTGTCCTCGAGTGGGCCAACCCTTTCCCTGGCTACCCTCTTGCTCTTTATATACGTATAAAAAGCCTTGGGATTCTCCTTAATCCTGTTTGCCAATGACTTTTCATGACCCCTTTTAGCCCTCCTGACTCCTTGCTTAAGTTCCATCCTACTTTCTTTATATTTCTCAAGGGCTTTGTCTGTTCCCAGCCTTCTAGCTCTTACGTATGCTTCCTTTTTCTTTTTGACTAGGCTCACAATATCCCTCGTTATCCAAGGTTCCTGAAACTTGCCAAACGTATCCTTCATCCTCACAGGAACATGCCGGTCCTGGATTCTAATCAACTGACGTTTGAAAGACTCCCACATGTCAGATGTTGATTTACCCTCAAACAGCCGGCCCCAATCTAAATTCTTCAGTTCCTGCCTAATATTGTTATAATTAGCCTTCCCCCAATTTAGCACACACACACACACTAAGGGACAGATAGAGAAGGGAAAAAGGAAGGTGACCTTTAGTGAGAGAGGTGGTGGTGGTGGTGGGAAGGTTACGATAAACCTGTTGAATTCTCTTGGAAATCAAGTTCTTGAGGTATGCAAGCCTGAGATGATTTCTCTCTTAATTGAAGGTTCCGTTGAAGATGGTGGATTACTTCTAGCTTTATAATGCTGTATAATGTAAATATAAATGTAGGGTTCTGCAGCAGGGCATGTGCTTTCTGGCTTGGGCAGAACATAAGCTGTTAGGATGTTGCCTCCCTCTCCGGCTCTCTGGTTTCAGGTAATGCTGTTATCTCTCACCTCCTGTTCGGAGACGCTCTGGTCTCTTCCCCATGGTGATTGCACAATGGCCCAGGAGGTGGCTCCTTCACACCCTCTTTGCTTCAGAAGGAGCCACGTCCTGGGCTATTGTGCAATCACCATGGGGAATGTTGTAGTGTAGGTGTAGGATGGGTTCCATTGACGTCTCTTAGCTTTGAAGATTTGTTCTTTGTCGGACAGTTTGAATTCACAAATGGTCAATTCCTTTTTCCTCGGCCATTTTGGACCACTGTTCACTTTTTTAAATAAAGGTTCATTTATTTAAAAAGACAAAGTCAGTGTTTTATAACTCTTCAGAGTTAGTCTGTGATTGTTGTATCATCGCACTTCTGGTGTGCGTGACTCCTCCCCCAAAAGGGAAAGAATAACATTCCTTGGATTTCATTTTTATGTTTGTTTTTTGGGTTTAGAAGTTGGGGGGTGGGGAAAGAAACGGTAAGAAAGCTTAGGGTCACACCATTTTATGCATTCATTTCATTCGCTTCTCAGGCTTCCAGTCCCATATCTGGTATCAATTTGATTTGCACAGTGTTATTTACATTCTGCACAGTGCATTAGCTAGGACATTGTCTTTTCCTGCTATATGTGAAACTTTTAGGTTGAATGGTTGGAGGAGTAAACCTCATCGATAAAGCCTGGCATTTTTTCCTTTGAATTTTTCCAGGGAGGTGAGTGGATTGTGGTCCGTGTGACTTTGAAACTTTTTGTGCTCGTTATTGGCATAGACTTCGAAATGTTGTTGAGCTAGGAGTATTTCTTTTGGTGTCTGTTCAGTTTTTTTGAGAAATAGCCAATTGGTCCTTCCAAACCTGAATCATCATCCTGGAGTAGAACGGTGCCTACTCCAACATCACTGGCATCAATGACCATTTTAAAAGGTTTGTTGAAATTTGGGGCTGCCAATACCGGGTTGTTTGTTAGAATTGCCTTCAACCTTTCGAATGCTAGTTGGCATGGCTCTGTTCGCACCACTTTTGCACTTTTCTTTAGCAGGTCTGTCAGGTGAGCAGCTAAGGTGCTGAAATTGGGAACAAATTTGCGGTAGAACCTGACATTCCTGGGAAGCGCATGATTTCTTCCTTGGTTTTTGGAGTGGGGAAATCCTACTAGGGCCTGCACTTTTTCTGTCCTAGGCAACACTCCACCTTGGCCCACGATGTGGCCTAAATAGATGGCTTTGTCAAATTTGCTTTTTGCCAAGTTGGCCACTAGGTGAGCATTCTGGAGGCTTTTGAAGAGGGCCTGTAAATGAATTAAATAGTCTTCCCAGGTGTTGCTGAAAACTAGTAGGTTGTTGAGATAAACAACACAGTTATTTAGACCAGCTACCACCTAATTCATTAATCTTTGGAATGTGGCTGGGGCATTTTTCAGATCGAAGGGCATTACTTTGCACTGAAATAAGCCATCGGGGGGGTAGCAAAGGCAGAGATTTCCTTTGCCTGCTAGGTCATTTGGTACTTGCCAGTATCCTTTTTAATAAGTCTATTTTTCTGACGTAGGTGGAATTTCCTACCTGTCCTATGTAGTCCTCGATATGGGAGATTGGGTATGAATCTGTTTTTGTAACTGCATTGACCTTGCGGTAATCAATACAGAGCCTGGTTGAACCATCAGGTTTTTGAACTAATACCATAGGAGAGCTCCAGCTACTCTGTTTGGGTTCGATTAAATCATTTTCCAGCATGAACTGGATTTCCTGGTGGACCTGAGCTTGCTTATTGGGGTTCAATCTTTGGGGATTCTGTTTTATTGGTGGGTCTGCTACCTCTACGTAGTGCACTGTTAAAGGTCTGCAACTCTGTTTGTCCCTGCAGACTTCCTTGAACTCCTGTAATAATGTGATTAGGTCCTGTCTCTATTGTTCAGAGAGCTAGTCCAGGGTTCTGTCTAATCTCTTTAAAATTTCACTGTTTTCCAATTTGGTGGTAAGGGGTTCAATTTTAGAATTTTCAGGGTTCTCGTCCTTATCCGGTTTGTCCTCCCTACTGCTCTCATCACTTTTACTGCCTGGCACAGTTCCCAGCTGTAGTATTTTTTCAGCATGTTAATATGACACAGTCTTTGTTTTTTCCTTCTGTCAAGAGTGTTAATTAGGTAGTTTACCTCATTCACCTTTTCCCCTACACTGTATGGACCACTAAACCTGGCCTTTAAAGGTTCGCCCTGCAGGGTGACAGCACCAGAACTTGGTCCCCTGGTTTAAACTTTCTTATCTGCCCGCCATTTGATTTTTTCCTGAGAGGTTTTGAGGTGTTCCTTTGCTACCGCACAGGCCTGGGCAAGTCTCTCCCGGAAGGTGGTCACATAATTTAGTATTGAGGTTTCCTCCCTTTGATCTAGAAACTTTGCTTTGATCAATTTTAGAGGGCCTCTCACCACATGTCTGAAAATCAATTTGAAGGGAGTAAAATCTGTGGATTAATTGGGAGACTCCCTGGTAGCAAACAGCTAGAAAATTTCTTCTTTATCCCAATCATAGGGGTATTCACTGCAGTATGCTCGGAGCATAGTTTTTAGGGTCTGATGGTACCGTTCCAGAGCCCCTTGTGATTGTGGTTGATACGCTGAGAATTTCAGCTGGTCAGTAGTGAAGCTTTGTATGACCTGCAACTTTCAGGACATGAAATTGGTTCCCTGATCGGACTGTATTTCTCTGGGGAGTCCGTATCTGGTGAAGAACTGGGTTAACCCCCGACTACGGCTTTGGTAGTAATTTTCCTCAATGGTATGGCTTCTGGGAATCAGGTGGCCACGTCCATAATCATCAACAGGTACTGATGACCGCCTTGGTTTTGGGTAGGGGGGTCCACACAATTGATTAGAACTTTACTGAAAGATTCTTCGAAAGCAGGAATGGGATCGGTGGCGCAGGTTTAATGGTCGGTTGGGGTTTCCCAATAATTTGGCAGGTATGGCAGTTCTGGCAGAATTTAACCACATCCTTGTGGAGTTGTGGCCACTAAAAGTGTCGGTTAATTTGGGCTTGGGTCTTTCGGATACCCACATGCCCAGCCATAGGGATTTCATGGGCAATTTGTGGAATATCTCTGCAATAGTTAGGGGGGGGAATCGCAATTTGGTGAGCTACTGACCACTCCTCTGTGGGTCACTGTGGGGGTCTCCATTTCCTCATTAAAATTTCATTTTTTAAATAGTAACACTCGGGCAGCTTCTCTGTGTCTGCCTCGGAATAAGCTATCTATGCTATCTTTAAATCAGGGTCTGCTTTTTGGGCGTCAGTTATGGAGGGTCTGTCATATACTTCCCCTAAATCTCCAAAAAGAAAAGTTTCAGCCAGCCGGACGTCTGAGTTATCGGGCTGATTTTCTGGTTCAGCTCTCTCTGGGGGAGCTTGCTTGGCCGTGGCCCTCCTTACTGCACAGGCAGGAAAGATTCTAGGGACCTCCTCCAGTATTTGCTCTGTCTCCTTTGGCCTCATTTGGCTGGTCTGATATCACTGGGACTGCGATCACCTTACCTCTAGCCAAATCATTGCCAAATAGCAAGTCTGTGCTGGCCACAGGTCGACTTAGGACAATTCCTACAGTAACTGGCCCAGAAACAACGTCACATTGCAAGTGGACCCGATAAAGGGGTACTGACATGTATCCTCCTTCAGTTCCTTTTACAAGAACCTTTGATTTTAGCAATCTCTCTCCCTCTCTCTCTCCCTCTCTCTCTCCCTCTCTCTCTCCCTCTCTCTCTCCCTCTCTCCCTCTCTCTCTCCCTCTCTCTCTCCCTCTCTCTCTCCCTCTCTCTCTCCCTCTCTCTCTCCCTCTCTCTCTCCCTCTCTCTCTCCCTCTCTCTCTCCCTCTCTCTCTCCCTCTCTCTCTCTCTCCCTCTCCCTCTCGGGAAGGTCATTCCTTTACCCAGCGTAAGGGATTGAATGGCCCCAGTGTCTTGAAGCAGGACAATGGGTTTATTTGCCTCAAAAGAGGGATATGGAGATACCGTTCCTTTTAAAACAAAATCCTGATAATCTTCAGGAATTTTCTCCTCCTCTTCTGCACCTATAGCAGTATTCTTTGTGGAGTTCTTTACCACGGTTAGGGCCACAGTCGGGTCTGCTGGGGCACCCTTTTCTTTGTTAACCTTGTGCACCACTACAAGATTAATGGGTTTTCCCTTTAACCTCCAGCAGTCAGCTGTGACATACCCTGTTTTGCTGCAATGGGAACACACAGGTCTGTGGTATACATTCCTGCCCTTTTCTTTCCTTACTGGTGGAGGGCTTCTTGGGTGCACACCTTTTGTTTCCCTGTCACTAACAGTCCATCTTTTATCACTTTCCCACTTTCTGCCCTTTCTGAACCTCTGGGAATTATCATGAAAGGCTTTTCTCTGAATAAAGGGTTCATGTGTAAGTTCAAAGTCATCAGCCATGGCAGCGGGTTCTCTCACTCTGTAAGTTCTTTGTTCTTCTATGTGAGTGTAAGTTCTTTATTGTTTTATGTGCATTGTCATACTACTTGGGATGCTATTTTTGAACTCTTCCTGCAACATCACTTCTCTCAAATTTTCATGTGAAGGTTCTAGCTTGAGAGATTGTATCCAGCGCTCAAGAGCTATATATTTAATTCTTTCGAATTCAGTGTTAGTCTGTGTGGTTCTTTTCCGGGTGTGTTGGAATTTCAGTCTATATGCTTCCTGTACCAGTTCATGCATTTCGATTTGCAGTTTTAGTTTGTTCATAATCAGGGGAACTTCCTGCTGACAATGGGGAAGAGCTTCATGAGCCCTGCCCATGAACTTTCACAGTAAGAGTAGAGTTCAAAATTCTTTCGACCATTTTAGTCTGGTAGCTATTTCCGCAAATGAGATTAAATATGACTCCACCTGTTCCTCATTAAATTTTGACACTAATCTTGAATGTCTCAGCACATCAAAGCTTTGCTCTGAATTGGGAATAAAGTTTGAGTGTCTGGCAGCATTTTCATTTTGGGTTTGCAGTCTCTGTAATTCGAACCTTCTTGCTGCTTCCTCTCTTTGCATCTCCCTTTCCTCTTTTTCCTTCTGAAGCTGCACCTTTTCCTTTTCATCTGTAACTGGATTCTAGCTGGAGTTATCTTTTCAGACTCTGATTCTAGGCTTTCTTCTATTTCAGGGTAAAATGGTTGGCTAGACTTCTCACCAGTTCAGATTTCTTTCCTTTTTGACTGAAAGTGACTCCCACCTCTGTAACTAAACTTTTTAAATCTTCAACACTTAATTTGTTTAACTTATCATGGGATGTCTCTCCCTGCTCTACAAACTCCTTAACATTAAATGTGACCATCTGTTTTGTTTGTAGCACTGTAGAGAAAAAAATACAGAAGAATACAGAAAACCTGTTTGTTTATTTTTCCACAATTTTAGAAGTCAATTTTCCTCCCGTGTTCCAAATCTCTTGTTTGTCTGGCGGTTCCAATCCTGGCTTCAAGCCCGCAATTTGTTATGACCACATGGTGTGACACAAGTAGTTGCCACTGTTCAACTCCCCACCTGACTTGTAGCAAGTGTATTTGTATTAGAGTTTAGACACTTGATGTTTTATTTTTCAAATAAACAGACAGCGACTGGTTTTCTTGTAGGTTTTAAAGAACAGAAAGTCGATTGTTTATTGATCAATACGCCTTATCCCAAAATTGTCGCAACAACATTCACTCACATATTCACTTGCACGCATGCACATACACACAAGAAGAAACAAAGAAGGGAAAAAGGAAGGTGACTTTTAGTGGGGGGAAGTTTACAACATACCTTTTTGAATTCTGTTAGAAATCAAGTTCTTGAGGGATGCAGGCCTGAGATGATTGTAGATTTCTCTCTTGGTTGAAAGTTCGTTAAAAACGGTGGTTCACTTCTACCCCTCACTGCTGTATAATGTAGGTGTAGGGTTTTGCAGCAGGGACTGTGCTTTCTGGCTTGGCTGGAACACAAGCTATTAGGATGTTTCTTCTTTCTTTCTCTGTCTCCCTGGCTCGCTCTGTCGCACTCTCGCTCTCCCTCTCACTTTTTAAGGTAAAGCTGTTATATCACTCCTTTTAGGATATGCTCAGCTCTGTCTTTCCCCATGGTGATCGCACAATGATCCAGGACGTGGCTACCTCGCATCTTCTTTATTTCAGAAGAAGACGTTCAATTCTGGAATGTTTTAGGATAGGTCTAGGCTGGGTTCAATTGACACCTCTTGGCTTTGAAGATTTGTCCTTTGTCTTTGTTGGACAGTTTGAATTCACCAACGGCCAATCCCTTTTTCTTCAGTCGCCATTTAGGATCATTGTTCACTTTTTTAAAATAAAGGTTCTTTTTCTTTTTAAAGACAAAGCTAGTTTTTCACAACTCTTCAGAGTTAGCCCATGACTGTTGTATCATTGTACTTCTGGTGTGCGTGCCACTGGCCTTGCCAGTGATGTTCACATTCTGTGAAACAGACACAAAAAAGGCATTGCTTGAGTGGTTCTTGCAGTGTATACCTGTAACTTTACTGCTGCTATTGTACTGCATCTAAGAATTGAGGGATAAAAACTGTACCTTTTTATAATTTGAAAAAATCTCTATGCAGTAATTAGCTGTACAGAATGTGTGAGGTGACATGGGAAGTTCTTTAAAAAAAAAATGTAATTTCTTTAACCTTTCATGCTTATTTTAATCTCTTGGTAACAGGTATTTAGCTACTGGTTTTGCATAGCCTCTTGAATTGGGAGGGAGACACCAGGCCTGTTTCTCTCCTTTCTGGTAGTGCAAGCACAGTGCATTGGAAATTGGATCAAACGGAAGAACTTTTTTTGAAAAAGAAGTCAGTGTGTTCAATGTTCCAAGGTCACACTGGGTTGGTGGTGTGTGTGTGTCTGGCTCATTGGCTGAGTGTGTGGGTCTGTGACTAGTGGGGTACCGCAAGGATCAGTACTTGGGCTCCAGCTGTTTTCACAATATACATCAATGATTTGGATGTGGGGACCAAATGCAATATTTCCATGTTTGCAGATGACACAAAACTAGGTGGGAATGTGGGTTGTGAGGAAGATGCAAAGCGGCTTCAAGGGTATATGGACAGATTTAGTGAGTGGGCAAGAACGTGGCAGATAGAATATAATGTGGAAAAATGTGAGGTTACCCATTTTGGTAGGAAAAACAGATGTGCAGAGTATTTCTTAATTGGTAAGCGATTAGAAAGTGTAGATATACAAAGGGACCTGGGTGTCCTCGTCAATAAGTCACCTGAAAGCTAACATGCAGGTGCAGCAAGCAATTGGGAAGGCTAACGGTATGTTAGCCTTTATCGCAAGAGGATTTAAGTACAGGAGTAGTGAAGTCTTGCTTCAATTGTATAGAACCTTGGTTAGACCGCACCTGGAGTAGTGTGTGCAGTTTTGGTCCCCTTACCTTAGGAAGGATATTATTGCCACAGAGGGAGTGCAACGAAAGTTCACCAGACGTGTTCTTGGGATGACGGGACTGTCCTATGAAGAGAGATTGGGGAAACTGGCCCTGTATTCTCTAGAGTTTTGAAGAATGAGAGGTGATTTCATTGAAACCTACAAAATACGTGATGGGATAGACAGGGTAGATAGAGCTAAGATATTTCCCGTGGTTGGGGATTCTAGAACCAGGGAATGCAATTTCAAAATAAGGCGGAAGCCACTTAGGACAGAGATAAGGAGAAATTTCTTTTCTCAGAAGGTTGTGAATCTTTGGAATTCTCTACCCCAGAGGGCTGTCGAAACTCAGTCATTGAGTATGTTTAAAGCAGAGGTTGACAGATTTCTAAATACAAATGACATAAGGGGACATGGAAATACTGTGGGGGAAAAAGGCATTGAAGTGAATGATCAGCCATGATCGTATTGAATGGCGGAGCAGGCTCGATGGGCTGAAGGACTTACTTCTGTTCCTATGTCTGGCTCATGCTGGCTGAGTGCGCACCGCGCCTGGCTCACGCTGGCTGAGTGCGCGTGTGTGCCACCTGGCTCACGCTGGCTGAGTACATGCGCGCACCGCCTGGCTCACGCTGGCTGAGTACATGCGCGCACCGCCTGGCTCACGCTGGCTGAGTACATGCGCGCACCGCCTGGCTCACGCTGGCTGAGTACATGCGCGCACCGCCTGGCTCACACTGGCTGAGTACATGCGCGCACCGCCTGGCTCACGTTTGCAATGTTGATTTTTTTTTTGGAAGGGTGAGCGAGGAAAGATTTTTCTCTCTCTCATTTTTTTTCTTCCTTCCTTGAGGCTGCTATAACTCTGCTGTTACAGGTTCATGACTGCTGGCTGCCCTCTGGTACTTGGGTTAGTTTTCCTTGGACAAGCCTGTGCAGTGAGTGTAGGTAAGCTATACAATTGTGGAAGGCATCATACCATTACCTGAGGGGGAAATGCGTAATTTTCAGCAGTGGGTAATGATTCGGAGTGTGAAGCAGTCATACTCATGAAATTGTACCTAACAATGTCCCAGACACCGCCATCACCATCCCTGGGTACGAACTGTCCCACCAGTAGAACAGACCCACCAGAGGCGGCGGTATAGTGTTATACAGTCGGGAGGGAGTTGCCCTGGGAGTCCTCAACATCGACTCCAGACCTCATGAAGTTTCATGGCATCAGGTCAAACATGGGCAAGGAAACCTCCTGCTGATTACCACCTACCGCCCTCCCTCAGCTGATGACTCAGTACTCCTCCATGTTGAACAGCACTTGGAGGAAGCACTGAGGGTGGCAAGGGCACAGAATGTACTCTGGGTGGGGGACTTCAATGTCCATCACCAAGAATGGCTTGGTAACACCACTACTGACCGAGCTGGCCTAGTCCTAAAGGCCATAGCTGCTAGACTGGGTCTGCAGCAGGTGGTGACGGAACCAACAAGAGGGAAAAATACACTTGACCTCGTCCTCACCAATTTGCCTGCCACACATGCATCTGTCCATGACAGTATTGGTAGGAGTGACCACCACACAGTCCTTGTGGAACACAAGAACATAAGAAATAGGAGCAGGAGTAGGCCATTCAGCCCCTCAAGCCTGCCCTGCCATTCAATAAGATTATGGCTGATCTGTCCCAGTCCTCAATTTCTCTTTCGGGCCTGCTCTGCCTAACCCTCAACTCCCTGTGATTTCAAAAATCTATCTACCTCTTCCTTAAGTACATTTAGTGACCTAACCTTCACAACTCTCTGAGGCAGAGAATTCCAGAGATTCACCACCCTCTGAGAGAAGAAATTCCTTCACATCTCCGTTTTAAATGTGTGCCCCCTTATTCTGTAACTAAGTCCCCTAGTTCGAGATTCCCCCACCAGTGGAAGCATATTCTCAACATCTACCCTGTCGAGCCCCCTTGAAATCTTATATGTTTCTATAAGATCACCTCTTATTCTTCTAAACTCCAATGAATAAAGGCCTAACCTGTTTAGTCTTTCTTGATCAGACAGCCCCGTCATCCCAAGTATCAGCCTAGTGAACCTTTTCTGAACTGCCTCCAATGCTAGTAAGTCCTTCTTTAAATACGGGGACCAAAACTGTACGCAGTACTCCAGGTGTGGCCTCACCAATGCCCTGTATAGTTGTAACAGGACTTCCCTATTTTTAAACTCTAATCCCCTAGCAATAAAGGCCAAAATGCCATTTGCCTTCCTAATTGCTTGCTGCACCGGCATAATAACCTTTTGTGTTTCATGCACAAGAACACCCAGATCCCTCTGTACTGCAATATTTTGTAGTCTTTCTCCATCTATATAATAATCTGCCTTTTTATTCTTCCTACCAAAGTGGATTACCTCACACTTTCCCACGTTGAACACCATCTGCCAAATTTTTGCCCACTCACTTAACCTATCTATATCCCTTTGCAGATTCTTTGTGTTCTCATCACAACATGCCTTCCCACCTATTTTTGTATCGTCAGCAAACTTGGATACACTACACTCTGTCCCTTCCTCTATGTCATGAATGTAGATAGTAAATAGCTGAGGCCCTAGGACAGATCCTTGTGGCACCCCACTAGTTACGGCTTTCCAACCTGAAAAAGACCCATTGATTCCGACTCTCTGCCTACTGTGTGTTAGCCAATCCTCAATCCATACCAACACATTACCACCAATACCCTGAGCTCCTATTTTGTGCAATAACCTTTTATGTGGCACCTTATCGAACACCTTCTGAAAATCCAAATACACATCTACGGTTCCCCTTTATCCACTGTGCTTGTTATATCCTCAAAGAACTCTAACAAATTTGTCAAACATGATTTCCCTTTCATGAAACCATGTTGACTCTGTTTGATTGCATTATGTTTTTCTAAATGTCCTGCTATTTCTTCCTTAATAATGGACTCAAGCGTTTTCTCATTGACTGATATTAAGCTAACTGGTCTATAGTTTCCTGCTTTCTGTCTCCCTCCTTTCTTGAATAGGGGTGTCACATTAGCGGTTTTCCAATCCGCTGGTACCCTACCGAAATCCAGTGAGTTTTGGTATATTATGACCAATACCTCTACTATCTCTGCAGCCACTTCTTTTTAAAACCCTTGGATGCAGGCCATCAGGTCCTGGCGACTTCTCTGCCTTTAGTCCCATCAGTTTGTCCAGCACCTTTTCCCTCATGATAGAGATTGTTACAAGTTCTCCCTCCCATTTACACCTTATTCATCTATTATTGTTGGGATGTTTATAGTGTCCTCCACCGTGAAGACTGATGCAAGATATTGGTTTAAATTATCTGCCATTTCCCTTGTCCCTGTTATTAATTTCCCTTGTCCCTGTTATTAATTTCCCAGTCTCATTCTCTAAGGGTCCCACACTTACTTTAACTACTCTCTTCCTTTTAATATACCCATAGAAGCTCTTACTGTTCGTTTTTATAATTCTTGCAAATTTACTCTCAATCAATTGTCTCCCTCTTTATTAATTTTTTAGTCATCCGCTGCTGGTTTCTAAAAACTTCCCAATCCTCTGGCCTACCACTCGTTTTCGCCGCATTGTTGAGTGTTATGAAATATCTGTTTAAAAATCTGCCACTGCTCATCTACTGACTTTCCCTGTAGTCTATCTTCCCAGCCCTCTTTAGACAACTCTTTCTTCATACCTCTGTAATTTCCCTTGTTTAAGTTGAAGACACTGGTTTGAGACCAGAGTTGCTCACCCGCAAACTTGAATTTGAAATTCTACCATGTTATGATCGCTTCCCCCTAGAGGATCCTTAACTACGAGATCTCTTATTAATCCTACCTCATTACACATTACCAAATCTGAAATAGCCTGTTCCCGGGTAGGTTCTGCAACGTATTGCTCGAAGTAACAATCCCTGAGGCACTCTACAAATTCGTCTTCCATGCTACCCTTGCCAATTTGATTTGTCCAGTCTATATGCAGATTAAAATCACCCATGATAATTGCAGTGCCCTTCTTACACGCCTCCATTATTTCCTGATTAATATCTTGTCCTATAGAGAAGCAACTCTTTGGGGGCCTATAGACCACTCCCACCTGTGATTTCTTCCTCTTGCTATTCCTTATTTCCACCCAAACTGATTCTACATCACGATCTATTACACCTATATCATTACTCACAACTGCACTGATCCCTTCCTTTAATAGCAAAGCTACCCCACCTCCTTTTCCTTTCCGACTATTCTTCCAGAACGTTGAATATCCTTGAACGTTTAGATTCCAGTCCTGGTCATGCTGTAACCACGTCTCTGTGATAGCTATCATATTATATTCATTTATTTCTATCTGTGCTGTCAGCTCATCTATCTTGTTGCAAATACTACGTACATTCAGATAAAGAGCCTTAAGCTTTGACTTTTAGCCATTTTTACCTACTCTGGTTCTAATTTCTGCTATACTCTTGTACTTGTATTCTCTGTCCCTTCCTGTCACTCTCTGATTAATGTATGTTCCTTCACTACCCTGCACCTCTGCTCTCTCATTACTTTTCGACTTTTTAAACTTCCCTTCAATTGAATCCACCCCCCACTATTTAGCTTAAAGCCTAATCTACAACAATAGTTATACAATTCGCCAGGACACTGGTCCCAGCATGGTTAAAGTGAAGTCCATCCCAACGGAACAGCTCTGTCTTTCCCCAGTACTGGTGCCAGTGTCCCATGAATCGGAACCCATTTCTCCCACACCGATCTTTGAGCCACACATTTACCTCTCTAATCTTATTTATCCTATGCCAATTTGCATGTGGCTCAGGTAGTAATCTGGAGATTATTACCTTTGTGGTTCTGCTTTTTAATTTGGCCCGGAGCTGCTCATAGTCCCTCAGCAGAACCTTTTTCCTGGTCCTACTTATGTCATTCGTACCTACTTGGACCACAACAACTGGATCTTTCCCCTCCCATTCCAAGTTCCTCTCCAGCCCAGAAGAGATGTCCTTAACCTTGGCACCAGGTAGGCAACACAGCCTTCGGGACTCTCTGTCTTTGCTGCAGAGAACATTATATAATCCCCCAACTATGCTATCCCCTACTACAGCTACATTTCTCTTTTCTCCCCCCACTTGAATGGCACTCTGAACCACGGTGCTGTGGTCAGTTTGCTCATCCTCCCTGCAGCCTGTGCCCTTGTCCACATCGGGAGCAAGAACCTTGTACCTATTGGATAAGGGCACTGGCTGAGGCTCCTCCAAAGCTAAATTCTGGATCCCTATACCTGCCTCACTCACAGTCACACCCTCCTGTCCCTGACCACGGTCCAGATTGGATGGAATTAATCCAAGGGGTGTGACTGTCTCCTGAAACACAGTGTCCAGGTAACTCTCCCCCTCCCTGATGTGTCGCAGTGTCCGCAGCTCAGACTTCAGCTTATCAACTCTGAGCCGAAGTTCCTCGAGCAGCCACGGTTGCTGCAGATGTGGTCACCGTGGATCACACTGGCGTCCACCAGCTTCCACATACTACAGCAACACATCGCCTGTCCAGCCATCTCTTCTATTTAATTAATTAATTTGGATCACAGTATTTAAGAAAAAAAATCTATTTAAGTGTACTCTTAACCTGCAATGATGTCGCCTGATTTAAATTACTTGGCCAAAACCAAGAAAAAACAACACGAGACACGGAAGAAGTAAAGAAATACCCACCAATCACTTACCAGTCCTCCTGTGACGTCACACTTCGATTTTTGCTGGTCAAATTGGTCCACTGATCAGAACAAAGCGCTCTCACCATTGCAGCTGCTGCTTCTGGTGTCGGGCCTCACTCTCCGCTCCTTTTATACCCCGGCTCCTCTCGCCACCGCAGCTGCTGCTTCTGGTGTCGGGCCTCACTCTCCGCTCCTTTTATACCCCGGCTCCTCTCGCCACCGCAGCTGCTGCTTCTGGTGTCGGGCCTCGCTCTCCGCTCCTTTTATACCCCGGCTCCTCTCGCCACCGCAGCTGCTGCTTCTGGTGTCGGGCCTCGCTCTCCGCTCCTTTTATACCCCGGCTCCTCTCACTGCCACAGCTGCTGCTTCTGGTGTCAGACCTTTCTCTCCGCTCCTTTTATACCCCGGCTCCTCTCACCGCCGCTGCCTTCATATTGAGGATACCCTCCATCATGTGTGGCACTTCCACCATGCTAAATGGGATAGATTTCGGACAGATCTCGCAATGCAAAACTGGGCATCCATGAGGCGCTCTGGGCCATCAGCAGCAGCGGAATTGTACTCAACCACCATCTGTAACCTCATGGCACGCTATATACCCCACTCTACCATTACCATCGAGCCGGGAGACTAACCCTGGTTCAGTGAAGGGCGCAGGAGGGCATGCCTGGAGCTGCATCAGGCATTCCTCAACCTGGTGAAGCTACAACCTAGGACTACTTGCGTGCCAAACTGTGTAAGCAGCATGCGATAGACTGAGCTAAGTGATCCCATAACCAACGGATCAGATCTAATCTCTGCAGTCCTGCCGTGTCCAGCCGTGACTGGTGGTGGACGATTAAACAACTAGCTGGAGGAGGAGGCTCCACAAATATTCCCATCCTCAACGATGGGGGAGCCCAGCACATCAGTGCGAAAGATAAGGCTGAAATATTTGCAACAATCTTCAGCCAGAAGTGCCGAGTTGATTTTCCATCTCGGCCTCCTCCTGAAGTCCCCAGCATCATAGATGTCAGACTTCAGCCATTTTGATTCACTCCGCGTGATATCAAGAAACGACTGAAGACACTGGCTACTGCAAAGACTATGGGCCCTGACAGTATTCTGGCAATAATACTGAAGAACTTGCCGAGCCTCACTGCTCTCTCTGCTGAGAGCCCTTCACCCCCTCTTCGTCCTCCCTCATCTAGTAGCTTATCCTGCTCTGTGTGGCCTCTGCTCATTCTTCCAGTCCTGTTGTATTCCAAGAGAAAGGCCTACTAGTGCACCTATGTCTGGGAGCAATTGGTTTGGTCAGAAACCTTGAAGTCAGCAAAAAGTCCTTCCGCACCTACCACACCACTCCCTGTACATTTTTTAAACTTGTAACAACTCTGGAAAGCACCAAAAACGTGTAGAATTGCAGCACCAGGCATTTAAAAAAAAAAACAGCTAACCTATAAGTAGATTATGATCCCTTTAAATAGCGCTGGTGGGGGTCCTTCCTGCTGTTTTGCTCAGCTCTGTGAGGTTAAGAAAGGGCATCAGCTGACCGTTGAGTTGCAAATCAGTGTTGTATACTAATTTATTCCATGATCTGCCTGCTCTGCATGCTTCTGGTGGATGTTCGTTGTGCACACATTAAAGCCTGCACAAGATGGTGTTCATTGCACTTCGCATCATGTGTGTGCGCACAATGCAGATGCCATTTTTGAGCTCTGAGGGTACTCATGGTGCCCAAAAAACAGTTGCTACTGGGTCTAATTTCTTGCCCATGCCTTTCACAAATGCCTTTTCGTATATTTCTCCAATCTTTTTGAAGGCCAACTGACAAACATTCATGAAGCGAGGCCAAGTGTGAATCGTTAAGCAGCCTTGTATGGTAGAATGGAGTTTATATTACTGTTTATATGATTACTAGCTACTTGGGCATCTCGACTAATAATCCTGAGAATGAGAGTTCAAATCCCCCTTCATCCTCCCTTCCCGCACTTCATGGCAGTTTGAGAATTTGAATTCAGTTTTAAAAATCTGGAAATAAAATTTGGTGTCAGAAAGCTGATCAAGAGCTGTTGGATTGTTGTAAAAACCCAACTGGATCACTGAACTTTTAGGGAAGGATTCTTGCTGTCATTACCCTGTCTGGCCTACATGGGACTTTGGAACCTCACCAACATGGTTCACTCTTAACTGCCCTCTGAAGTGGTCTAGCTAGTCATTCATTTGCGTCAAACTAGAGCAACTTGGGATCCACAATAAATGCTGTGCTTGTCAGCGATGCCCATGACCTGAGAATGAATTAAAATTATATTGAACACAGAGCAAGAATCAAAGCAAATTCTATTTAATTCGATCTCTCATATCTCTCAGTACGAAAAATATTTTTGGTATTACTATCTTAAAGACTGATTCAAACTTCAAAAGCTGACATCTGCATTTCTAGCTCCCAGCTGTGTGCCCACGATCGTATCTTGCAGTACTTAGTTCAAATTTCAGTTGTCCATATGTCCTTTTATTTTTCTGTTCATTATGCCAAGTCCTTAACAGCTTCCCTGTGCAGTCAATTTAGGAGAAAAGGGCTCTGAGAAGATACTATCTGACTCCCCAAAGGCAAACGAAACCTGTTCTGGGCAATAACGGTGACCATGTGGTACATCAAGAAGCATCACACTTACCTTCTGTATCCTGCATTATCAGCATACTCCAGGAACACACCCTTTTGAACATTTGTAGTGAATCTGCATCCATTTTACTAGTTGACAATCTATTCCAAGGGTCACGGACCTTGAGGGGAAAAAACACTTCCTGACATCGAACCTAGTTCTACACTGTTATGAACGCTGGACTTTGTGGTATGATGGTTTAAAAAACTGACTTTTTTTAATGTAGTGTAAGAAGGATTCAGAGGAGACATGTGACTCGCACCAACTCTATCTAGAGACAAGACAGGAATCCTCTGGTTACCATGCGAACAAGGAACCCAAATCAAAGACCCTTTTGAAAGCAGAATGCAAGATTATAACACCTGAAGAACAATGGGTTTCGCTATCCCAGACTCTTGGATCGTAAACAGGGGCTCTGAAAGTGCAAACTCGAACTGAATTTTTTAAAACCTGGAAGCAATGGAAGTCTTTGGTGGATTTGCTGTAGCCAGACTTGTGGACTCTGCATATTGACAAATGCAAATGACTATTGACTTTTGATTCTGGATAAATTCAGCAGGCTTTTAGAAGTCTGGAGGCTGTAAGGAAGACCAGAAGACACAAAGATCAGCAGCCTCAGAAGGGTGAGAGAGAGAGAGGAAGAGAAAATATTTGCTCTCAGAACACCGATACAGCGAAAGGCTGCTAATACTTGAACCCAATTTGAAAGTGGAGGGAAATAAAAAGACCAACGAGATCGCCTTATTCATGGAAGTCCAGGTCGAAAGTGCTTAGAAGAAGTGAGCGAAGAAGAAATTGGCTGGAATTTTACACCCGTCCATAGGAGCAGGTTGGGGGTTGTGTGGGGGTGCTGTAAAATTGAATGGGAGGTGGGAGGCACTATTACTGACGCCTTTCCACCCCCGCTGCAATTTTATGGGAGGCAGCAGTGAGAAACAACCTACCTACCCCAATTGACTGCCACTTAAGGACCTCCTCCTGTTACCGCTGGTATTTTACTAGTGGCGGGCAGGTGGCTCAGGCACCCTGTGCCCCATGGAGGAACCCCCCCGCGAAGCCCCAACCGCCCCCACTGAAATCAAGTACCCCCCCCCCCCCAACCAATTCCTCTTGCCTCACTGGGGCCTGGCCGATTGTCCCCGGCAAGGCCTCAAAACGTACCTTGTTTCCAGGGCTGCTGTCTCTCTTGCTGCTGCAGCTGGGTGCGGTCCCAGCAGTGGCCACTACTCCTGGAGGCGCTGCTGGGACTCAGAGCTGCCGGCCGGCTGATTGGCCAGCAGCTCCATTAGGCAGGACTTCCTGCCTCTGAGGGGTGGAAGTCCTGCCCAAGGCCAATTAAGGACCTGGGGAGTGTAAAATCCCAGCGAGGCTCCCCAGGCTCGATGGAGGTGGACGCGGCCCTGACGTCTTGGACGGTGGGCAGAGCCTCCCACCTTCTCTGAACCTTTTCTAGGGCCTCTAACTCCCACCATGTCAGGGGATCAGAACTGCATACAATGTTCTCGATGGGGTCTGACCATGATACTATGGTGCTTTTCGTCTTATATTGGATTGTTCTAGCCATGCATCCTAAAACCCTATTTGCTTTCCTTATGGCACTGGTTGCGGACCTTTGGAGTCTCCTGCACTTTAGTTCAGAGACCGGCTTGCTATACACATGCTTGGTGTTAGCCCTATCCATGTGCATTACTCTACATTTCTCTCTGTTAAATGCCAACTGCCAGATGTGGGCCCATTTCATTGTCTGTGGATTACATTGTAACTTTTTTCTCCTTAAGGGTGTTGACACTAACATAGATCTTTGTGTCATCTGCAAACCTGTGGACAGTGCCTTCTTCCAAAGCATTGATATAAATTGTGAAGAGTAATAGCGCTAACAGCACTTGTGACTGGTCTGCATGTGGAGCTGCTACCATTATTGATGACCCTTTGTCCCCCAAATTGTGATGTAACCCAACCAGAGAGTACCTAAAGCATGTGGCTTATTGCAGAATAGCTTGAGTTCCAGACTTTCTGCAAAATATTTAGGTCCTACACTAATTCTAAAGTATGAGAATCACAAGTCTATATATGGAATATCTGGGATAATAATCGATCCACATCATACCTTTTAGGAAAAAAGACCAATTTCTAGAATATAGAACCATAGAAAAGTTATGACACAGAAAGACGCCATTCAGCTCATCATGTCTGCACCGGCTGAGAAAACTAGCCACCCAATCTAATCCCACCTTCCAGCACCTGGTCGGTAGTCCTGCAGGTTTACAGCACTTCAGGTGCAGGTCCACATACCTTTTTAAATGCGTTGAGAGGTTCTGCCTCCACCACCGATCCGGTGAATTCCAGACACCCACCACCCTGTGGGTGAAAAGGTTTTTCCTCATGTCCCCTCTAATCCTTCTACCTTAAATCTGTGCCGCCTGGTAATTAACCTCTCCGCTAGGGAAAACAGGTCCTTCCTGTCTACCCTATCTAGGCCTCTCATAACTTTATAAATCTCAATTAAGTTACCCCTTAGCCTCCTGTGTTCTAAGGAAAACAACCCTAGTCTATCCAATCTTTCTTCATAGCTGCAATTTTCAAGCCCTGGCAACATTCTTGTCAATGTCCTCCTCTGTACTCTCTCCAGAGCAATTATGTCCCTCTTGTAATGTGACCAGATCTGTATGCAGTACTCCAGCTGTGGCCTAACCACAGTTTTATACAGTTCCAGCATTACATCCTTACTTTTGTATTCTATACCTCGGTCAATAAAGGAAAGCATCCCATATGCCTTCTTCACCACTTTATCTACCTGTCCTGCTATCTTCAGGGATCTGTGGACATGGACTAAAGTATCTGGGATAATGGGGCCAATTCCAGAATATCTTTAATATACTGGGCAATCCCAGAATATCTAGGACATGTGGTTCATTACAGAATATTTGGAATTTTTGGGCATTTATTGCCCATCCCTAATTGCCCTTGAGAAGGTGGTGGTGAGCTGCCTTCTTGAACCGCTGCAGTCCATTTGGGGTAGGTATATCCACAGTGCTGTTAGGAAGGGAGTTCCAGAATTTTGACCCAGTGACAGTGAAGGAACGGCGATATAGTTCCAAGTCAGGATGGTGTGTGACTTGGAGGGGAACTTGCAGGTGGTGGTGTTCCCATGTATTTGCTGTCCTTATCCTTCTAGTTGGTAGAGGTCGCGGGTTTGGAAGGTGCTGTCTAAGTAGCCTTGGTGCATTGCTGCAGTGCATCTTGTAGATGGTACACACTGCGGCCACTGTTCGTCGGTGGTGGAGGGAGTGAATGTTAGTAGATGGGGTGCCAATCAAGCAGGCTGCTTTGTCCTGGATGGTGTTGAGCTTCTTGAGTGTTGGAGCTGCACCCATCCAGGCAAGTGGAGAGTATTCCATCACACTCCTGACTTGTGCCTTGTAGATGGTGGACAGGCTTTGGGGAGTCAGGAGGTGAGTTACTCTCCCCAGGATTCCTAGCCTCTGACCTGCTTTTGTAACCACGGTATTTATATGGCTTCTCCAGTTCAGTTTCTGGTCAATGGTAGCCCCTAGGATGTTGATAGTGGGGGATTCAGCGATGGTAATGCCGTTGAATGTCAAGGGGAGATGGTTAGATTCTCTCTTGTTGGAGATGGTCATTGCCTGGCACTTGTGTGGCGCGAATGTTACTTGCCACTTATCAGCCCAAGCCTGGATATTGTCCAGGTCTTGCTGCATTTCTACACGGATTGCTTCAGTATCTGAGGAGTCACGAATGGTGCTGAACATTGTGCAATCATCAACGAGCATCCCCACCTTATGATTGAAGGAAGGTCATTGATGAAGCAGCTGAAGATGGTTGGGCCTAGGAAACTACCCTGAGGAACTCCTGCAGTGATGTCCTGGAGCTCCG
Source organism: Heterodontus francisci (assembly GCF_036365525.1). NCBI lineage: Eukaryota > Metazoa > Chordata > Chondrichthyes > Heterodontiformes > Heterodontidae > Heterodontus > Heterodontus francisci. The sequence goes on from NC_090381.1 coordinate 22,013,884, forward strand.
ATGATTGACCTCCAACAACCACAACTATCTTCCTTTCTGCTAGGTATGACTCCAGCCAGTGGAGGGTTTTCCCCCTGATTCCCATTGACCCTCAGTTTTGCTAGGACTCCTTGATGCCATATTCGGTCAAATGCTGCCTTGATGTCAAGGGCAGTCACTCTCACCTCACCTCTTGAGTTCAGCTCTTTTGTCCATGTTTGTGCCAAGGCTGTAATGAGGTCAGGAGCTGAGTGGCCCTGGCGGAACCCAAACTGAGCGTCACTGAGCAGGTTATTGCTAAGCAAGTGCCGCTTGATGCCACTGTTGATGACACCTTCCATCACTTTACTGATGATTGAGAATAGGCTGATGGGGTGGTAATTGGCCAGGTTGGACTTGTCCTGCTTTTTGTGTACAGGACATACCTGGGCAATTTTCCACATTGCAGGGTAGATGCCAGTATTGTAGCTGTACTGGAACAGCTTGGCTAGGGGCGCGGCAAGTTCTGGAGCACAGGTCTTCAGTACTATTGCCGGAATATTGTCAGGGCCCGTAGCTTTTGCAGTATCCAGTGCCTTCAGTCGTTTCTTGATATCACGTGGAGTGAATCGAATTGGCTCAAGTCTGGCATCTGTGATGCTGTGGACTTCAGGAGGAGGCCGAGATGGATCGTCAACTCGGCACTTCTGGCAGAAGATTGTTGCAAATGCTTCAGCCTTATCTTTTGCACTGATGTGCTGGGCTCCCCCATCATTGAGGATGGGGATATTTGTGGAGCCGCCACCTCCAGTTAGTTGTTTAATTGTCTACCACCATTCACGGCTGGATGTGGCAGGACTGCAGAGCTTAGATCTGATCCGTTGGTTATGGGATCACTTAGCTCTGTCTATCGCATGCTGCGTACGCAGTTTGGCACGCAGATAGTCCTGTGTTGTAGCTTCACCAGGTTTATTTATTTTATTTTATTTTATTTAGAGATACAGCACTGAAACAGGCCCTTCTGTGCCGACCAACAACCACCCATTTATACTAATCCTACATTAATCCTATATTCCCTACCACATCCCCACCTTCCCTCAATTCTCCTACTACCTACATACACTAGGGGAAATTTACAATGGCCAATTTACCTATCACCCTGCAAGTCTTTGGCTGTGGGAGGAAACCGGAGCACCCGGCGGAAACCCACACGGTCACAGGGAGAACTTGCAAACTCCGCGCGGGCAGTACCCAGAACTGAACCGCGGTCGCTAGAGCTGTGAGGCTGCGGTGCTAACCACTGCGCCACAGTGCCGCCCAAAATGAGGTTGACACCTCATTTTGAGGTATGCCTGGTGCTGCTCCTGGCATGCCCTCCTGCACTCTTCATTGAACCAGGGTTGGTCTCCTGGCTTGATGGTAATGGTAGAGTGGGGGATATGCCAGGCCATGAGGTTACAGACTGTGGTTGAGTACAATTCTGCTGCTGCTGATGGCCCACAGCGCCTCATGGATGCCCAGTTTTGCATTGCTGGATCTGTTCCAAATCTATCCCATTTAGCACGGTGATAGTGCCACACAGCACGATGGACAGTATCCTCAATGTGAAGGCAGGACTTCGTCTCCACAAGGACTGTGTGGTGGTCACTCCTACCAATACAGTCATGGACAGAAACATCTGCGGCAGGCAGATTGGTGAGGACTAGGTCAAGTATGTTTTCCCCTCTTGTTGGTTCCCCCACCACCTGCCGCAGACCCAGTCTAGCAGCTATGTCCTTTAGGACTCGGCCAGCTCGGTCAGTAGTGGTGCTACCGAGCCACCCTTGGTGATGGACATTTAAGTCCCCCACCCAGAGTACATTTTGTGCCCTTGCCACCCTCAGTGCTTCCTCCAAGTGGTGTTCAACATGGAGGAGTACGGAGTCATCAGCTGAGGGAGGGTGGTAGGTATTAATCAGTAGGAGGTTACCTTGCCCATGTTTGACCTGATGCCATGAGACCTCATGGGGTCCGAAGTCATTGTTGAGGACTCCCAGGGCAACTCCCTCCCTACTGTATACAACTGTGCCACCACCTCTGGTGAGTCTGTCCTGCCGGTGGACAGGACATAACCGGGGATGGTGATGGCAGTGTAAGGTATGATTCCGTGAGTATGACTATGTCAGGCTGTTGCTTGACTAGTCTGTGGGACAGCTCTCCCAATTTTGGCACAAGCCCCCAGATATTAGTAAGGAGGGCTTTGCAGGGTTGACAGGGCTGGGTTTGCCGTTGTCGTTTCCGGTGCCTAGGTCGATGCCAGGTGGTCTGTCCGGTTTCATTCCTTTTTATTGACTTTGTAGCGGTTAGGTACAACTGAGTGGCTTGCTAGGCCATTTCACAGGGCATGTAAGAGTTAACCACATTGCTGTCGGTCTGGAGTCTCATGTAGGCCAGACCAGGTAAGGACAGCAGATTTCCTTCCCGAAAGGACATTAGTGAACCAGATGGGTTTTTACAACAATCGACAATTCTTTCATGGCCATCATTAGACTAGCTTTTAATTGCAGATTTATTAATTAAATTCAAATTCCACCTTCTGCTGTGGTGGGATTTGAACCCATGTCCCCAGAGAAATACCCTGGGTCTCTGGGTTACTAGTCCAGTGATAATACCACTACGCCACTGCCTACCCTCAATAATAATTGCTAACTCCAGAATATTTGAAGTAGTGATCAATTGCCAGTATATCTGAGGTATGGGACTGATGCCACAATATCTGAGGTAACAGAATATTTCTAGACTGCCAGAGGTACGAGTAATTCTCGAATATGTAGAGACATTGGGCAAACTCCAGATGATCTGGGAGACTAGGCCAGAAACCCAGATATATCAGATAGTTACTAAACCATCTCTAGTTATGTATATCATTCCAGAATGTCATCCTACTGAGCTGTATGATCTGTTGTACCAGGGTATCTGTAACAACAAGATTATACCCAGAATATCTGTAGTAGCAGATTACTGTCGAGCCAGAATATCTCTAGTACCAGGTTATAACCTGAATATCCATAGCACCAGAATATGTGCGGTTGCGGATTATTCTGTGACTATGCATAGTACCAGAATATTTTCATAGCAGATTATACTTTGAACATCCGTGTTCCAAGATTTTACCCTAAGAATTATAGCACCAGAATAGCTGCAGTACCAGATCATGCTCTGAATATCTGTTATACCAGAATATGTGCGGTACCAGATTATTCCTTGATATTCATAGCACCAGAATACGTATCGTACCAAGTTATATTCTGATACTACATGATCTTCAGGGTATATGTAGTACCACATTATAGACTGAATATGCATGTTTCCAGATTATACCCTGAATATCTGTAGTACCAGAATATGCATACTACCACATTGTCCACACAATATCTTAGCTGCAGGGGTTACTTAGAATAGTCTAAGTTCCCTGACTATTCCCAGATATCTGATGTGCTGGGATAATCCTCGTGTTTGAGAGATACAGGTTTATCCCCAGAATATCCAAAGTTCTCAGCTGTCGGCAGCATATTTTGAGTTATAGGACTAATGTCAGAATAACTAATTTACGGGGCTAAACCCAGATTTCCCAAGGGACCACAGTTACCCTCCAATATTCGAGGCACTGGGCTTCTTGTCTGCATTTGAGGTTAATCTGTACAGCAGAGTCTCGTGTCAGGTGTTTGTGTTCTGTGCAGTCCATATGACCTGATTCTATTATGTAGGAATGAACGGCTTTGTGTTTTCTAGCCCACTGTTTGTAACGTGGAAGATGGGTCGGGATAAACGCCTGCGAGGCTGCATTGGGACCTTCTCTGCCATGAACCTCCATTCAGGACTCAGGGAATATACACTTACCAGGTAAGAACACTCGAGCCCTCTATGGAATGATAAGGAATCACAAAGATCGTGTTACCAATGTGAAAATGTGTTCCCCTTTCTCTCAGTTTTGTATTAGTATAATTTGTGTGAAGAATAAAAACCAACAGAGACTAGTTGGGCCGAATGGCCTGTTTCTGTGCTGTATATGCTATGTAATTTTATAACTGTTGGATGATGGTTAATTTCATGCACATAGTGATGCTGGGGCCACTGTAAATGAAAATCCTGGAAGTTTCCATACCTGCTGAATATCACAAAGTGAAAAACAGCCTTCATAATGTCTAACAGTTGGCAAGACAGCAGACTGAGAGCATGAGGTGACCTGTGCAGCGGTTGGTGCTGGGGGTAACTGAGCAGTTTCAGCTGGAGTAGAGGACCAGAAGATGTGCAGTTCTTGACTGGGTGACCTGTGCAACTCTGATTTTTGGGAGGGCAGTGTAACCTACATCGCTCCTGACTGAAAGGAGTATACTGTACAGGTCTCAACTGTGGGGAGAGAAAACCAGTTTGCCTCTTGATTTGGTGGGGTGGCAGGGGATGGAGTTAAGTGGAGAAATAACCTTTGCGGTTTATTATTGTGGTGGGGAGAAATGGTGTCGCGGTAAGGTAGCATGTGAGACTCTTTCTCTTGTTCTGAAAGAAGTGTTTGAATTCCTAACGTTCAGTGGACTTTTGATTTAACCAACCACCTTCACCCTGTTAATTGTATATTAATTGTGTTTAATTGTATGAAGGGTGGTGGTTATCCCTATAAATAAACACAGACTGAAACCTTGGTTATTGGGTTAGGAGGTGTATGCTTGTATTGTGTAATGCTGTAAATAAATATAAAAGTGTGTGAAATAAAAACAAAGTGCTGGAAATACTCAGCAGGTCAGGCAGCATCTGTGGAGAGAGAAGCAGAGTTAACGTTTCAGGTCTGTGACCCTTCATCTGTTCTGATGAAAAGTCACAGATGAAGGGTCACAGACCTGAAATGTTAACTCTGCTTCTCTCTCCACAGGTGCTGCCTGACCTGCTGAGTATTTCCAGCACTTTGTTTTTATTTCAGATTTCCAGCATCTGCAGTATTTTACTTTTATAAAAGTGTGTAAAGAATTGCTCCAGTTCTGTCCTTCATCAACTGGCTTTATGGAATATAACACACCCCACGTATCATCATTAAACAGATTCTTAGCTTCTCCTTTGTGCACAGTGGGTAGTGATCTATCAGTACTCTGAAATGCCCAGCCTAATCTCATTGATATCTTTCTCTCCTAACAGTGCTCTTAAGGACAGCCGCTTCCCTCCACTGACTCGTGAGGAACTTCCCAAACTCTTCTGCTCTGTTTCACTGCTCACTAATTTTGAAGATGCCAGTGATTACCTGGACTGGGAGGTAATGGAATTCCAGTTCAAACTTGCTGCCACCACAGTAGGGTGAAGAGGGGGAAATCCTTTTAAATTAAATGAGAAGTGTTTTTGATTGTACATTTTTCTCCTGTGTTCTCCCTTCGTCTCTCAAAGGTGCTGTGTTGTTCTAGAATAAGTTGTCCCAGGATGCGGGCAACTTTGTGGTATCTGAAACATCTAAGCCTGGACAGTGAGTATTGGCATGTGGTGGTGGGGGGTTATTACAGCAGGGCTTGGACCCTGTCCTTACCTGACATACACCCATGCATACTCCAGCAGGGGCCATTGTATAATGTTTCTTTTTGGTGCATGGAAGCTCATCACCATTCTTGCAAATCAAACCAATTGGAAATCTACACTCACCCTTTTGCGTTTCTGTTAGCTCCCTTATGGTGTACAACTGCACTGATAGGGACACATCCTATTTAACCTTTTCCAAGCGACTGGGTTGCAGGTTGGCTTATGAACGCCAAGAGTCTGCAAGGGTACTGTTCATGTTTAACCAGTTATGTCAGCCATGGCTCAGTAGGAAGCACTCTTGCCTCTGAGTCAGAAGGTTGTGAGTTCAAGCTCTACTTCAGAGAATTGAACACATAATTCAGGCTCACACTTCAGTATAGCACTGAGGTAATTCTGTACTGTCAGAGGTATTGTCTTTTGGATGTGACATTAAAAGGAGTCTTCGTCTGCCTCCTAAGATGGACATAAATGATTCTATGATACTATTTGTGGAGCAGCAGGGAAATTCTCCCATCCTGACCAATATTTATCTGTCATCAACCACTGAAAGTAAGTTATCTATTAATTTGTCATCTTGTTTGTTGGACCTTGCTGTACACAAATTAGCTGTTGCATTTCCCTACATTACAACAGCAACTATATTTCAAAAAGCACTTTGAGACATCCTGAAGACATGAAAGCTGCTATACAAATGCAAGATCTGTCTTTTTAACTAAAGCCACATAGCTTACCAGTGTAGACGCTAGTAAGATCCCCACTACTTATCTGTGGTGGATAATAGCTAGTTGATCAGTGAACAATCTACAAGCACAAATTTGCATACTTGCTAGGTACACGTCAAGTACCGGAAGCTGTGTTATAATCCATCTTCACAGCAGGTCTCGATTGCTTCAGAGAGGCTTTGAGTACTACTTTAGAGGCCACCTGATTTCACCTAACAGCTCTCCTTCCCTTTGCCATGTTCTTAACAGGACCCTGAGCAGGCAGCAGTTTGATTAAGATTTCAGCAACTGAATTCAGGAACCACTTAGTCACATCAACTGTTGTTAAGTCTTTTTTGTTAGGTGCTGCAGAGACCCAGTCCCAGGCTTCTTGGTCATTGAAATTGCTCTCTTGGCCCAGTTGCTCACAGCACAGTAGCTGTCAGCCTCTCTGACTTGGTAGTCACTTAGTTGTGGGACAATTATTATGAAAAAGCTATTGCAGGGCTACTGTCAACAAAGAAAGGAACAGGCCAAAGGCCTGAAGTTTCTAGCACATCAAATAGTGCAATTAGGAAACTAAATAAATATTGAGCACAGTGGCATAGTCAATTGCTCTGGCTCTCCGTATCCAATGACCTATGAACCCAGGAGGGAAGTAGAGAGCACTGTTGGCTATGGAATTTGCACCACCTTTAAAGCTCTAGGCCTGGCAAATTCCAGTCACCCAGGAGGAGCAATAGTTGTACAAAGAGGTACCTACAGTCTTGACAATTCTCAGTAAAGTGCAAGGATCCCAAAGTATATGACTCACGTTTAGCCTTGGAGACCCCAACATCCACTGGAAGTAGGAGATGGTCACTAAGCAGGATCAAACCTCAGGGACTATTTGTATTTGGTCCATAGGCTGTTCAACTAATTTTTTTTTTACCATGGAATGTTAGTTGACAGTCATTGACCATTCTATACGTTTCCTGTAAGGCAAGGACAATGTTACATTTCTGGGACAGAAAATGTCTACTCTCTTCTTGATGCCCAAGGAATTGATAAGTTGGCAAAAGACTGGCCAGCCAGCTGATGGACATCCTTGTGCTCCCATAATGGAATAATTGTCTGAGATAGGTTGAGAATATTTATTAATAGAGGGAAAGAGGGTTTCCCTTTGCATATAAACAAAAGAATATCATGTGAGTAAAATTGCACCCTGTGCTGACTGGAATTTAAACCGAATCATTGATTTCATGTTAGCAGCTCCAGGACGAGAATGAACAGCAGGTGACAGAAGGCAACCCTGCTGTCTGCCTCAAAATTGTTTGAACACTGGGGAGGAATGAGCATTGCTGTTGAGTCCTATAGAAGAATCACTATGGAATTGACAGATGAATGGGGCTGTCATGGGGTGTAGGATAGAAAAGCCGACATCATCAAGGTAGTCACAGAGCCAGATGGACCAGGTTAACTTTGTTCTTCAATTTTTTTCAACAATGAAGCTCACCTTTTCTGGATGAGGATGCTTGCAATAATGGATCCTAATGTAATAGCTAAACTCTTAGCCGAGATTCTCTGATCTAACACGACGTGTGAACGTGTAGATATTTTTATCTCCAACATTGAGACCTTCGATGCAGCTACTTCTGCTACTATCTCCCCTTCCTCTATTTCCTCACCCCCACAGGCTCCTGACCACCTCACCTGACCCCAGGCACTGTAGTCCTGGTCTTGTGTCAATCTGCAGTTTCTCCCTCATTTCCTGCATTCCTTTTCCTTGCTTATCTCAATATTGACTCTCCTTCTGCTTTTTAATCTCCTCCCTATTTAAATTCCGACCACTTTCCTCCTGTCTCCCATGTTAGCTGATATTGTTAATGATTCTCTCATGCATCGTCCCTCTCCCTTTGTGGATAGGTTAGCAAAGGTAAGGGAATCTTTTGTTGTCTCCTCTCGCAGATATTTCACAAAAGAATTCAGGTGCCCAGGCACCTGGTCTCTGCACTTTGTGGGGCTGTTGAGAATGCATCCATCCAGGAAGGAAGGTGCAACACAGAGTTTTGGGTATTCGCCAGATTGTCTGTATCCTCTCTTGACGCTACTGTGAAGAACTCATTCATCCACTGATGACTGCACATTGGCTCATACAAACTTTTGTCGAAAGACTGATCTCAGATGGAGTGGTTGTCAGCTGCCCCTCCCCACTGATAGAATGAAAGATGAAAACTCACTGGCTCAATAAATCCTATCTGACTCCATGGCTATGTCTTTTCGTTGTTGATTGAAGATCTAACAAAAGTCATTTTTTTTTTAACTAATCAGCTCATTAATCTTACAGATTTCACCAATCGTTTTCTTATTCAGTCAGGTCCTGTGTTAATCCCAAATAAAAACCATTAAATATTGGAGATGCACAACAGGTGGATTAGCATCTCGGAGAAAGGTTAGCATTTTGGTGTAAACTTCAACAGAACTGGCCAAGTACTCTTAATATAAACATGAACCCATAGAGCTAGTAACCCTCTCCTGAATGTTGTAAATGGAATATAGGTCGTGGGCAGTTTATTCTCAAAATGGATGTGCAAGCTAAAGAATGAAGCAGCATCAGATTGTCACCTCGCCTAATGGGGAGGCCAGTCCCCCCTCCCCAAATCAGCAATGGTCTGTTTCCCCTCCAGAAACCAGTGGTAGAAGGGAATGAGAGATGCTATGCTACAGTATAGCCACTTGGTGGCACAGCTGCATTCCCTAACTGAGCATCAATTGCACTCTATCTCAATGTATTCTCCAAGCCTTGCTGATGTATCCTGTCATTGCCTCACTATTTCTACATGCAGCATTGTAGTATTAATTTTCTTCATATTCAGACATCTTATTGAGGGAATTGAGCAAGCCATACTCACCAACCCTAGTGGTGTGTGGGGTGGGCCCCTTGTTCCAATCATCAGCGTAAAGAGAAGTTCACAAAATTGAACAATTCTGCATGAATTCTAGACATGGGGGCCCCTAGCTCCGACAGCAGGGATCAGAGATTGAACCTGTCATAGCAGCTCTTCACCATGCCAATCTGTCACTGACAGTCCACTCTGTCAGGACAATAATCACTTCAAAATAAGAATTCAAATGCTTCTAATGAAACCATTCACTGTTTAAGCAGGCAATGAAGGATTGTTGTACCTGGTTGCCAATGAGGTTAGCTGTTTAAAGCACTAATGATCAGGGTGTAAGTTGTATATTCAAGTTTATACATCCCACTGTTAGGACACACAATAAGCTGTGTGTGGGGGGTGGATGAAGTTACAAAAGTACCTAGACAGACAAAGTGAGTGGGCAAAACCATGGCAGAAGCAGTTCAATGTGGGAAAGTATGAGGTCATCCACTTTGGATTGGAGACTGATTGGAATATATTTTCTGCTGAGACACTGGGAGCTGTGGAGGAATAAGGGATTTAGTTGTCCATGTACTCAAATTACTCAAAGGCTAGTGCACAGATATCAACAGTAATCAAAAAGACTTATGGAATGTTTGCCTTTATCTCAAGATGGTTGGAATTTCCGAATGAGAAAGTGATCCTTCAGTTGTACAGAGTCTTGGTCACACACCATCTGGTGTACTGCTTTCAGTTTTGGGTATAGATCCACAGGAAAGATACTGGCCTGAAGGGGTACAGCACAGATTCACCTGAATTATATCAGGATTCAAAGGGTTAAATTCAAACTTGGCTTGAATTCCCCTGCGTTTAGAAGTTTGAGAAGTAAGCAACTGAGGACAATTATATTGCAGTTGCCAGTACCTTAGCTGAGACTGGTGAACTTGGGGTACATCTGGGACTTTTCTGGTCTGAATTGCTCCATTCTGCATGAGCCATCACAGAAGCTAGTTTGTTTTAAAGTAACGGTGCATTCAGTGAGCCTTTTCGCCCTTTGTTCTGTTAATGAGGTAACAGATTGGTTTAGGCCTTGTCACTGGACATGGGGTTGCATTTTCACACATCGAGTAATGGTGTGTTAAATGAAATGTATTTTGTTTTCTCATAGTAATAAAGATGAATCTGTGTTTAGGTGGGAGTACATGGGATTCGAATAGAGTTTGTGAATGAGAAGGGGGCAAAACGCACAGCAACGTACTTACCAGAAGTGGCCAAGGAACAGGGTAGGTGTGAGCCACCACCTGGTGAATCTAGTCCTTTAGCCCTCTGTTTCTACATGTGTTTATGAGGGGCAGGAAGAAGGACAATTGCTGTCCATTTTCATATTGCTGAAGGCCCATTGTTTGGTAATAGAAAAGCAGCTTTAACGTTTTCACATTGTCTTGTGTGCAACCTCATTCTTTTGATTGTATATATGTAATTGATTTTAATAGTTTGTCAAGATAGCTTTAAGTAAATCCAGTTAGAGGGAAGGCATTACAAACAGCTTTGTGTCCCCATTTTCCTCTAATATTTTCCCTTTACTTCATTATCCTGGTGATTGTAATTTGTGTATGTGGCCATCTGCTGGTGACCTGGTACAGCCATGTGGCTGGTATTGGAGCCTCACTGCAGGCTGGTACCAAGGTATAGATTTATCCCTGGCACTACCTGTGTGTGTTGTTTTGCAGACTGGGACCAGATTCAGACCATAGACTCTCTTCTGCGTAAAGGAGGTTACAAAGCTCCAATCACAAATGAATTCAGGAAAGCAATCAAACTCACCAGGTAAGTAACGCAGTAAAACTATATTCAGGACTGTAGAAAGAGATTGGAAGCCAATAAGACACGTGCATCTGTATAAAGACTGGAGGCAGGTTATCCTGTAGAGAGATTGGAGGCAGGTGAGACATGAACCTATAAGGAGGGTATCAATAATTCTAGGTGAAATCCGTTTAATTGTTTAGTTTAGTCTGGGTCAGTTACAGGTGGGCATAGTGCCTCTTATTGGTTTTGGAGTTCAGCTGTGAAATTATCCCTGGTTGATTCTGGAGTACCTCCAATAGACCAAATGGCCTTTTCTCTTCCTTGAGTTTTATTAGCAGAGGTGAAGTCTATTGCTGATTTGGGTCTGGTATGTCGGAGTTGTTTATTGGATCACTCATGGATTTAAAGTGACATGACAGATATGTATTAGGGTGGGGGTCTGTTTAATTGTTTCATTTGTGGGTGTGGGCAGGGAGGGAATTGACATCTGTTTCAGATATGTATGTTCCTTAATCCCTTACTGGTTGGGGGTACTCTAATCTATTATGGTTTGCGCTTTGTATACACTGTTTCCTCTTCAACGGTTGTAGTAATCTCCTCATTAGTGACATATTCCCCTTGTGTTTCCTCAATATATTTCTTGGAGTGCAAAATTTAAGGCTAGCAGTTACCCTACTTTCCAGTAATATTGTGCACTGGAGTTTCTTTGGGTTTCCCTCTTTCCTCTGAATACAGATCTGAAAATGTCACAGTTCAGATTCTTTTATACAGTTTATGATTACTAGCCAAGTTTATTTGCATTTAAGTCATATACAAAAGTAGAAGTATTAGGCAAAATACAAGATGATATTGCCACAGATGAGTATGTAGATTGGATAGTCTCCTTTAACTATTATAGGGTACATTTCTTTGTTACAATGTGTTACAGATGTGTATGCGTCCCTCAGTTTTCAGAGATTCTTACATATGTATAACAGATTTTTTAGTTTGGGTTACTGATCTGTCAGAGAATTTGATGGTTTCTTGCTGTTTAAAGGGTCCTGAGGTATGTTGCACAAGGTTTCTTTCCTACAGTTCTGTGTCAAGCATTCCCAGGTCTGATTCAAGACTGTCTGAGGAAAAGTTCAATAAGAGCAGGTATAGTGTTGGCTAGATATAGGGTATAGCCTCTTCTGGAGGGTAAAGCTTCATCGATATTAATGAAAGAGCTTGGTCAGTCAAGCCCCCCCACCTGCCAAGAATGAGGAAAATTCATGAACATTGATTTTAAACAGTTGTTGGTGAAGAAAGAACCTGCTTTAAAAAGAAATTGGAGACTTTGTCTGGAGACATTAACATATCAACAGACAGTAATTCAAAGGACAAAGGAGCTATTAACTGCTCCAATTTAATCCGCAATGGACTTTTGATTACCAGACATTGAAGCATTCCAGGTTAACTAAGATGGCCGAATACACAAACAGACGTGGTCAGACCAGTTTAGTCACATGACTAACTGTTGAAGTTTTTTGAATTTGAACTTCCAACAGGGAATTTGAATTCAAAGCTGTTTTCTCCTGAACTGAGAACACCTCTCTCCTGTCTGCTCTAATCTCGCTCTCGCACGCTTCGGAAACCATTGAAGACACATGAACCGCAAAAGAGAAAAGTCTCCTACAGTAAGCAAGGTTTAAGAAGAATACTGGGCCCCAACGAAAAGCAAGACTATTTACAAAGGGACTACAGTGAGCTCGAAGCACAGTAAACAAGAAACTTTCCTGATATTGCCTCAAACCTCTCCATTTTATTTTTCTTCTCTTTTCTGTCCCTATTTGCATGTGCGTATCGTGTGTGCATGCTAGCGTGGACACGTCATATATCCGTAGACGTTAACCATATTAGAGTTTAAGTTTATGGTTTAATAAATTTCACTTTTCTTTTTCAAAGCGATTCCTGATAACGCAGCTCGGCCACTGATGTCATCAGGCTGCGCCAAGGTGCGCACATGCGCAGACGGGTCCTGCTCTCTGCGCGTGCACTGCGTTCCAACTTGCCAGGACTGGTTAGCACATGCGCCGATTACATCATTGCGTGACGTGTGCATCTTCGGGCAACGCGCCTGGTCGGCCTCTGTGCATGCGCTTTATGCGTACAGCAATGCGACGCCAACGGGTATTCACCCATGCCTCAAGCTCCGCTCCCCCACCCCCTCGCTGTTCTCTGCGGCCGCTCCGCTTCCTCCCCTCGCTACTCTCTCTGGCCGCTCCGCTCCCCGTCCCGGCCCGCTCCGCTCCGCTCTGCTCTCCTCCCCCCATCTTTAGTCCTGGCAGCTGCCATCTTTAGTCCTGGCAGCTGCCTGAAGTCGCAGACTGTGACGTTTTAGCGGCACATGCACGAATGTTAGTGGTAGTGTTGTCAGCAAACGCAACCTTTTTTAAACCTAAGAAAGCCTGTTTATGCTCATTTCTTTGCTTTATAATTGGAAAGTGGTGAAAAGGATTCACCAAAGGGGGGGCTATAAACACAGTGTGTTTAAAATTAAACCCTGTTACAATAAGACCAGGTGAAGACAGTAAAAAACCCTTAGACACCTTTCTCACCTGGTCGTAACAGCTTGCGTTTCGCAACTTCAGGACACCCCAAAGCACGTCGCACCCAGTGAAGTACTTTTGAAGTGTGGTCACTATTTTAGTGTAGAGAAATGTCGCAGCCACATGTGCAGAGCAAGATCCCACAAACAGCAATAAGATAAATGACCAGATAATTGTTGATGGTTGAGGAATAAAGACCTCTACTTCAATGGGCTGGATTTTACGATGGGCGGATGGGAGCTGGCCACTGACGTAAAAATCGGTCGCGAACCCCCTTCCGCCTGGCCTGGGGATCCGTCCCGCATTTTACGGATCCCCGGGCTTTAAGTGTTCCGAGGCGGGACTTCCACCCGCTTGAGGTCCCGTCTCATTGAGCTACCGGCCAGTCATCGGGCCGGCAGCTCTTAGTCCCAGGAGCAGTGGCCACTTCTGGGACTGCAGCCAAGCTGAGGACATGGAGCCAGGACTACAGGTAAATTTGGTTGGCCTCGCCATTGTGGTCAATCGCGTTCCGGTGAGAGAAGGGGTGGTGGCGGGGGGGGGGGGGGGGGTGCATGTCGGGTCCTGGGGGTGGTTGGGAAAGTGGGGGCGGCCCTCAATCGGGCACCGTGTGCCTGTTTGTCAGGACCCACCCCCGGGGCGCTGAAAGACTGCCAGCTTTCACTGGTAAGTGGCCACTTTAGGGCATTGATTGATCTGGGGCGGGCAGCCCGTTTCTCGTACCCCCCCCCCCCCCCCCCGCAGCCCCGACCCACATAAAGTGGGTGGGAGGCGGGAGTGGGTCGGGAAGGCCTCCCAGAGCCAGCCAATGGGTAGACATGTGGCCTCGGTTTGCTGTCTCATCTGAAAGATGGCACCTTTGATAGTGCAGCACTCCCTCAGTACTGCACTGAAGTGTCAACCTAGATTATGTGCTCAATTCTCTGGAGTGGGGCTTGAACTCTCAAACTTCTGACTTGGAGGTGAGAATGCTACCGCTACGCCACAGTAATACTTCAGGAAGCACTTCCAGATGAAATATAGAATGGATTGGATGCAGGGTAAAGCTCCCTGTAGGCTGTCCTCAACAGGTATAATGTGGTAAACTCCTAGCTATTGAGCAATTCCAATTAAGGAAATTAACCCCTTTGTGAAGAACTTTGGGATTTTTTCTAAGTTAAAGATGCCATAATTGAGGTTGAATGCAGTGGATAGGCGCAAGGTAAAGCTTCCTCTACGGACTGTGCAGTTAAGGGATATGACACAGGGTTGTTGACTGAATCCTTTACTTGGTGAGTTTTCTGTTTACCCATACCAGCAATTGAAGTTGCTGAACGGTGGCCATGTTCTTCCCTACAGAATAAATGGAAAGAAATCTGATAGTTCATCCTGGGCACCTTGTCTGCTGGCTGATAGTTGGCTCAACTCGCCTTCCTTTCTGTACCAGAGAATTGGGTGGAAAAGAAGAGCGAAAAAGAGAAAAAATAGTGAAAGCAGAAATGGAAAATAAATGTTCAAATGTGTGAAATATAAGCAGCCAATACTGGAAGTTCCCGCTGCAACAAGCCCATCAGTATCTGAAAAGAGGAAGGACAGATTAACATTTTAGTTTTATACCTTTTGTCAGAACTCTAGCAACACAATGGTAAGCTGCCATCCATTGTTTTAGTTTTTTTACTCTTTCATGGGAAGTGGACGTTGCTGGCAATGCCGGCATTTGTTGCCCATCCCTAATTGCCCTTGAATTGAGTGGCTTGCCAGGCCATTTCAGAGGGAAGTTAAGAGTCAACCACATTGCTGTGGGTCTGGAGTCACATGTAGGCCATACCAGGCAAGAACGGAAAATTTTCTTCTCTAAAGGACATTAGTGAACCAGATGGGTTTTTACGACAAGCGATTGATAGATACATGGCACCATTGCTGAGACTAGCTTTCAATTCCAGATTTTTATTAATTAATTGAATTTAAATTCCACCAGTTGCTGTGGTGGGATTTGAACCCAATCCCCAGGACATTAGCCTGGGCCTCTAGATTGCTATAATAGCAAAATAATGCAGATGCTGGAAATCTGAAATAAAAACAAAAAATGCTGGAAATATTCAGCAGGTCTGGCAGCATCTGTGGAGAGAGAAGCAGAGTTACCGTTTCAGGCCAGTGACTTTTTTTCAGAACTGGAAACGGTTAGAAATGTAATAGGTTTTAAGCAAATAAAGCAGGGGTGGGACAAGAGATAACAAAAGGGAAGGTGTTGATAGTACACAGGGTCACAGAGAATAACTGACAAGAAGGTCATGGAGCAAAGCCAAAGGGTGTGTTAATGATGTGCTGAAAGACAAAGCGTTAGTGCAGAGAGGGTGTGAATTGACAGAAAAATTAACAGCCCTAGCCAAAAGCACAGACATGAAAAAACAGTGGGCAGGCACATGGTAAAAATCAAAATGATGAAGCAAACTAAAAGAAAATAAAAATAAAAAATAAAAACAAAAGAATATAACTAAAAATAAAAAAGGGGGGCCCGTCATGCTCTGAAATTATTGAACTCAATGTTCAGTCCGGCAGGCTGTAGTGTGACTAATCGGTAAATGAGATGCTGTTCCTCGAGCTTGTATTGATGTTCACTGGTACACTGCAGCAAGCCCAGGACAGAGATGTGGGCTTGAGAACAGGGGGATGTGTTGAAATGGAAAGCAACTGGAAACTCGGGGTCATGCTTTCGAACTGAGCGGAGGTGTTCCGCAAAGCGGTCACCCAATCTGCGTTTTGTCTCCCTGTGTAGAGAAGGCTGCATTGTGAGCAGCGAATATAGTATACTAAATTGAAAGAAGTACAAGTAAATCGTTGCTTCATCTGAAAGGAGTGTTTGGGGCCTTGGATAGTGTGAAGGTAAAAGGGCAGGTATTACACCTCCTGCGATTGCATGGGAAGGTGCCGTGGGAAGGGGACGAGGTGTTGGGGGTAATGGAGGAGTGGACCAGGGTGTCGCGGAGGGAGCGATCCCTTCGGAATGTTGAAAGGGGAGGGGAAAATGCGTTTGGTAGTGGCATCATGCTGGATGTGATCGAAATGTCAGAGGATGATCCTTTGGATGTGGAGGCTTGTAGGGTGAAAAGTGAGGACACGGGAACCCTGTCGAGGTTCTGGGAGGGAGGGGAAGGGGTGAGGGTAGAGGTGCAGGAAATGGGCCGGACACGGCTGAGGGCCCTGTCAACCACAGTGGGGGGGGGGGGGGGGGGGAATCCTCGGTTGTGGAAAAAGGAAGACATGTCAGAAGCGCTGTTGTGGAAGGTTGCATCATCAGAGCAGATGCGTCGGAGACGGAGAAACTGGGAGAATGGAATGGAGTCCTTACAGGAGGCAGGGTGTGAAGAAATGTAGTCGAGGTGAATACTGTATTTGCTGCTCACAATGCAGCCTCCTGGAGACCAAACACAGATTGGGTGACCGCTTTGCGGAACACCTCCGCTCAGTCCGAAAGCATAATCCCGAGCTTTCGGTTGCTTTCCATTTCAACACCCGCCCCCCCCCCCCCTCCCCACCGACTCCTGCTCTCATGCTGACATCTCTGTCCTGGGCCTACTGCAGTGTTCCAGTGAACATCAACTCAAGCTCGAGGAACAGCATCTCATTTACCGATTAGGCACACTACAGCCTGCCAGACTGAACATTGAGTTCAGTAATTTCAGAGCATGATGGGCCCCCCCTTTTTTATTTTTAGTTATTTTTTTTGTTTTTACTTTTTATTTTATTTGAATTTGTTTCATTATTTTTTTTTACCATGTGCCTGCCCACTGTTTTTTTTCATGTTTGTGCTTTTGGCCAGGGCTGTTCATTATTCTGTCATTTAAAACCCTCTGTACTAAAGCTTTGTCTTTTAGCACACCATTAACACACCCTTTGCCTTTGCTCCATGACCTTCTTGTCAGCTTTTCTCTGTGACCCTCTGTCCTGTCAGCATCTTCCCTTTTGTTATCTCTTGCCCCACCCCTGCTTTATTTGTTTAAAACCTAACACATTTCTAACATTTGCCAGTTCTGATGAAGGCTCACTGACCTGAAACATTAACTCTGCTTCTCTGTCCACAGATGCTGCCTGGCCTGCTGAGTATTTCCAGGATCTTTTGTTTTTATTTACCTCTAGATTACTAGTTCATTGACAATGCCACAACGATGCTGACATTGGGAGAAAATTGAAACAGAGAAGAAAGTGAAAGGTTTCTTGATGGCAGTTGAAAATTCTAACCTAACAAAGGAATGTGGGTCTTGAATCTTGTTGCTTCACTTTGAAACTGATCAATGTTTTGAATCTTCACACACACCTCCCGTGAAGAAGAGTGCGAAGTAGTGGAAGAATTTTCAGACTGCTTAACAGTCTGACTGGCTGTGATGTGAAAGTTTCTTCTATAGTTGTAACTATCTTTATACCAGCCAATAGTAGGGGCTAATCCCATAAGCTGGGAGGGTTTGTATGGGCTTCCACAACCCATACGATGAGGTGTCATGAGTATCCCGCTGGACATTAAGCTAGAATTCAGAGGCCAGCTCCAGTCTGCACATGCCTAGGACTGTCTGGAGTGGGTTTTGATCTCTGAATCTTCTGAACTAGCTAGTGGAAATGCTACCACTGAGCCAAAGGCTTGCTTGTTTGGAACTGATAATTGAATCGTTTAGTTGTTGGACAATGATATCTGATTCTCTCTCTTGGGTTGAGTTATCTAGTCTTAGTCCAAGCAGCAGTAGGACCACTGCAATTTGTGTTGTCACCCCTTGGCTAGGGAAAGGATGGAAGGCGGAGGAAGGCAATTATCAGTAATTGCAACTGAATACCAGTCCATGTGTGGATACTGGTTTCCTCACAGGATCCCGAGATGGCAGGACTGTCCTATGAAGAGAGGCTGGGGGAACTGGGCCTGTATTCCCTAGAGTTTCGAAGAGTGAGAGGTGATTTCATTAGAGGCTGCAAAACACTTAAAGGGATAGACAGGGTAGATGCAGGTAAGATGTTTCCCCTGGTTGGGAATCCAGAACCAGGGGACACCATTTCAAAATAAAGGGGAAGCCATTTAAGACCGAGATGAGGAGTAATTTCTTTACTCGGAGATTGGTGAATCTTTGGAATTCTCTACCTCGGAGGGCTGTGGAAGTTCAGTCATTGAGTATGTTTAAAGCAGAGATTGACAGATTTCTAAATACCAATAACATAAAGGGATATGGGGATAGTGTGGAAAAAAGGCATTGAAGTGGATGATCAGCCATGATCATATTGAATGGCGGAGCAGGCTCGATGGGCTGAATGGCTTAGTCCCTTTTTTTTTATTTATTCATTCCTGGGATGTGGGCGGCGCTGGCTAGACCAGCATTTATTGCCCATCCCTAATTGCCCTTGAGAAGGTGGTGGTGAGCTGCTTTCTTGAACCGCTGCAGTCCATGTGCGATAGGTGCACCCACAGTGCTGTTAGGAAGGGAGTTCCAGGATTTTGACGTAGCGACAGTGAAGGAATGGCGATATAACTCCAAGTCAGGATGGTGTGTTGCTTGGAGGGGGACTTGCAGGTGGTGGTGTTCCCATGCATCTGCTCACCTTGTCCTTCTAGGTGGTAGAGGTTGTGGGTTTGGAAGGTGCCGTCTAAGGAGCCTTGGTGAGTT
This sequence comes from Heterodontus francisci, assembly GCF_036365525.1. Lineage (NCBI taxonomy): Eukaryota > Metazoa > Chordata > Chondrichthyes > Heterodontiformes > Heterodontidae > Heterodontus > Heterodontus francisci. The sequence goes on from NC_090381.1 coordinate 22,032,933, forward strand.
GCTGCAGTGCATCTTGTAGATGGGACACACTGTTGCCACTGTGCGTCGGTGGTGCTGGGAGTGAATTTTGGTGGATGGGGTGCCAATCAAGCGGGCTGCTTTGTCCTGGATGGTGTCGAGCTTCTTGAGTGTTGGTGGAGCTGCACCCATCCAAGCAAGTGGAGAGTATTCCATCACACTCCTGACTTGTGCCTTGTAGATGGTGGACAGGCTTTGGGGAGTCAAGAGGTGAGTTACTCGCCACAGGATTCCTAGCCTCTGACCTGCTCTTGTAGCCACGGTATTTATATGGATACTCCAGTTCAGTTTCTGGTAAATGGTAATCCCCAGGATGTTGATAGTGGGGGATTCAGCGATCGTAACGCCATTGAATGTCAATGGGAGATGGTTAGATTCTCTCTTGTTGGATATAGCCATTGCCTGGCACTGTGTGGCACGAATGTTACTTGCCACTTATCAGCCCAAGCCTGGATATTGTCCAGGTCTTGCTGCATTTCAGCACAGACTGCTTCAGTATCTGACGAGTCGCGAATGGTGCTGAACATTGTGCAATCATCAGAGAACATCCCCACTTCTGACCTTATGATTGAAGGAAGGTCATTGATGAAGCAGCTGAAGATGGTTGGGCCAAGGACACTACCCTGAGGAACTCCTGCAGTGTTGTCCTGGAGCTGAAATGATTGACCGCCAACAATCACAACCATTTTTCTTTGCGCGAGGTATGACTCCAGCCAGCGGAGAGTTTTCCCCCTGATTCCCATCGCTGCGGCTCCTTGATGCCATACTTGGTCAAATGCTGCCTTGATGTCAAGGGCAGTCGCTCTCACCTCACCTCGAGTTCAGCTCTTTTGTCCATGTTTGAACCAAGGTTGTGATGCTCCTATGTTCCTGTCAGGATCAGGTTAGATGCTGTTATGATTCCAATGCCAGCTGACACTCACTCCACCAAGGCTGACGCATGAAAAGTAGCCACTTTGGGACAGTAGTGGGGGCTGGCTTGGTGTCTGTGCTAATACCAGATCATTATTCCACGCTTTCAGGAAGTGGCTGGGTGATGGTGATCGGGGTGTAGAACATACGAATATACGAATTAGGAGCAGGAGTAGGCCATTCGGCCCTTCAAGCCTGCTCCGCCATCCGATAAGTTCATGGCTGAACTGATTACTCCACATTTCCACCTACCCCCGATAACCTTGCACCCCCTTGCTTATCAAGAATCTATCTACCTCTGCCTTAGAAATATTCAAAGACTCTGCTTCCACTGCCTTTTGAGGAAGAGAATTCCAAAGAGTCAGGACCCTCTGAGGGAAAAAAGTTTCTCCTAATCTGTGTCTTAAATGGGCAGCCCCTTATTTTTAAACAGTGACCCATAGTTCTAGATTCTCCCACAAGGTGTGTCCAATTGTGTCACTTGTCTGTCTGGTTCAGATCTAACCAGGCGCAGCCACGTTAATGAGCTTCCATTTCTTTTTCCTCAGGTACCGCAGCGAGAAAGTAACAATCAGCTACGCTGAGTACATGGCCTCTCGACAGCACTATTTTCAGAACGGCACCCTCCATGCTCCACCTCTCTACAATCATTACTCCTGACAACAGGCTGCAAGACCAATCACGGGACTCCACCTACGACCTCATCGGGGGTGACGCCTCCACTTCCTGGTCTAGTTACTTTTACTACTGCACTATTTTATGATGCTAGCTTCCGTTGCCAAGCACGCCTTCGGTCAGTGCTACCTCAGACAGACTTGGCAACGGAATGCTGCGGTGAAACAGTAGAATATTGTTGGGGGACGGGGGGAGGGATTTCTAATGAATCTTATTTCTGTTTCTATACTTGTTTACCTACGTTTGCCTTACTTTGGTAACTTGCAGGACTTCAAATATGAACTGCAGGTTTTAGTACTGAAACCATTGATGTGTGTAGGGTGCTCAGGCTCTTTGACAAGGGGGACAGCGTTTCCACTAAGTTGCTATTTTCAGTTGCATCTCCCTAAGCCAAAAAGCCAGGTCACTAGTTTGCGATTTTTGTGGAGTGAATTCCCCAAATCACTGGTCAAAATTGGGGAAAAAATTCCAAAATCCTTTGTAATAAAAATGGAGTTTGACTTTATTTAGTTGGTACAAACCAGTGGCCTTCCAGTAGGTGCAACTGAAAATAGGATCAGGCCAGAAACGTTTTCCTTTGTTACTTTAAAAAGTCCTGTCTCCTGTGACACAAGTAAGTATTAACTTGAAGCAAATAACAGGATTTCAAGCTGACACGTTGTGCGTAATTGCCAAGTGCCAATTGGCATACGATTACGTGCCGCGTGCCTGCAGGTCAAGTAGAAACCAAGTGTAGATGCTGGATTTCTCTGCACATTATACAAGAGTACAGCACAGTCCCAGTTCCAGCAGTCACTGGCAATAATCCGGTTATCTTTTAATCAACAGTATTGGAGGGGCAGTAAAATCTAATAAGGTTTTTTTTGTTGGCCTCATTTGCTACTTGTATATCTATAGCCCAAACGTACACGTTTTGTGAATGAAAACCCTTTGATAAAGTGAATTGTATTTACTCTGTGTCTCTTGGTCTGTGTATGACATTACATGCCTGTTCTCCATAGTCCTAATCATCTGGAATGATCCTTCTCTCTGTGCAGAAGCCTTCTCCTGGTGAGCAGTGCACTGAATGCTAATGTCTGAGTTTAGCAGTGTGGTGCTCAGGGCTCTTTCATGTTTGGAGCCCTGAGTCCCGATTAATTGTTCAAAACCAATTCCTCCAATGGCTTAGTGGGTGAAGATACTGCCAGGAGCAGCACTAAGCAACGAGAGGATCCCAGGTTTGAATCCCAGGCTGTGCTGAATGATCTGGTCACCATTCAGTATCCTACAATTGACCTCAGTACCCCCAAAATTAGGGAGGTGAGAAGAATCAGTGAGTTCTTGCTGCTGATTACTGTTTAGTGACCCGTGCTGGAAAATGTACGAGGACAGGATCAGGTTTGGCAGCCATGCCGTCTGTGGTCAAGTAGCCTCTTGGTGTTTGCTCTTTGGGCTCATGTAGAAAAAAACGGAAGGTTGGGTACAATACCAGAACTTATTTCCGTCATAAACCTTACTAAGTTTAAACAATCTAAGCAGCTGATAACTTTTAAGGGTGTTATTTCAATGCTTTAAAAAAAAAACACAATTAATCATAGTCATCATAGTTTTGCATAGGAACGAGTCAACCCTATTTTATCTGACACATATAGAAGCAAAATATTGTTTTTAATTTCCTCACTTAATGTCCCTAAAGAAAATCACAACCATCGATCATAAAAACTCTTCATTTGGCTGTGCTGCATAATAATTTATCACCGGCAGTGTGGTCAACTTTGGCTCTACCCTTCACTTCTGACTGGTCAGTCATTGCTCAATCATCGCTCCCTTCCACACATTACAGATGTAAGTTGATTAACTGACAGGTCCAGGCTTACACTATCTTGTACTCAACGTCCTATGTGGACCATGGAGAAAACTTCCAATCTCTGGAAACTTACCTCATTTAGCAGCTTCATGGTATTGCACAGAATCAGTCGGAGATCTATTCCAGTGCAACATCATAAGTTGGATAGCTGGGGTTGAGTGAGAAGAGCCTGGTTAGTAATATTGTGTATTAACAACATAGTCAAAGACGTCATCTAAGAGAGGACAGGGGACTGGAAACAGAGCAGCAAACACACATTCCATCAATGGAGATGTCATGTTAATAAGTATGTCATCAGGATAAGAAGTTCCTCAATGGAATACCAGACTGAATGTGATGTGTTATCAGCCTGGCACCTTTTCTTTGAAAGCGACATGTGTTCCTGACAACCGGGCAGTTGAAAACATCCCATACAGAAATTTCCAAATACCATCTCCAGTCTGTCGAGGAGGCCATTCAGCTGCTCAATGCTACTTCACCATTCAGTTAGACCATGGCTGATCTATACCATATCTCCATTTACCTACCTGTTTCCCTATCCCTCAATATCCTCAGTGAACAAAAAAATCTATCAATCTTTATTTTGAAAGTTTGAACAGATTTTTTGGGGGGCGGGTGAAGAGTTTCAAATTTCCACTACCCTTTGTGTGAAGAAGTGCTTCCTGACATTCACAGCTGAATGGTCTAGCTCTAATTTTAAGCTTGTGCCTCCTTGTTCAGGTATTCTCCACCAGAGGAAATAATTTCTCTATCCTATTAAATCCTTTAATCATCCTAAATGCCTTAATCTTCCATATTCAAGGGAACACAAAAATTCTGATGAATCTGTGCTGCATCTGCTCCCAAGACCAATATATCTTTTCTGAGGTGTGGTGCCCAGAATTGAACACAGTACTCCAGATGGGGTCTAGCCAGAGCTCTATACAATGGTAGCATAACTTCCACACATCTGTATTCCAGTCCCCCCTTGAGATAAATGTCAACATTCTATTAACTGTTTATTTTTCGCACTTGTCCACGTGCTTTTAATAATTTCGATACTTGGACCCCCTAAATCGCTCTGCTCTTCCACACTTTCTAGCTTCTCACCATTTAGAAAATACTCTGATCTATTTATCTCCGGTCCAAAGTGGATGAACTCACTTTCCCACTTTGAATTCTGTCTGCCACAGTTTTGCCTACTCACTTTATCTATCAATGTAATTCTGCAACTGGGGTCTTGAACCCAGAGTTTGCACATCTTTGTGCAACTGTTAACCACCTCAAATACCCATAGTTGCTGCAGAGTGTCTGTCTTGTAGTGCACAAGTTTGGGCTGCTTCTATACAGCACTTTAATGCGGTGCCCTTTTGGCTGAGGATCAAACACCAAATGTATAGATGGCCAAAAGCACTTGAGTGCAGTGTTAATGAAGCCACCTAAAGCAGGAAGGATGTGATATAAAAGCCTTGCCAAAAAGGTAAGTGTTCTCA
>NC_090381.1:22725355-22727855 GCF_036365525.1 Heterodontus francisci
TGTGTGTGTTAGAGCACTGTGTGTGTGTGTGTGTGTGTGTCAGAGCACTGTGTGTGTGTGTGTGGGTGTGTGTGTGTGTCAGAGCACTGTGTGTGTGTGTGTGTGTGTTAGAGCACTGTGTGTGTGTGTGTTAGAGAACTGTGTGTGTGTTTGTGTGTGTGTGTTAGAGCACTGTGTGTGTGTGCGTGTGTGTGTGTGTGTGTGTGTTAGAGCACTGTGTGTGTGTGTGTGTGTGTGTGTTAGAGCACTGTGTGTGTGTGTGTGTTAGAGCACTGTGTGTGTGTGTGTGTGTGTGTGTGTGTGTTAGAGCACTGTGTGTGTGTGTGTGTTCGAGCACTGTGTGTGTGTGTCTGTGTGTGTGTGTTAGAGCACTGTGTGTGTGTGTGTTAGAGCACTGTGTGTGTGTGTTAGAGCACTGTGTGTGTGTGTCTGTGTGTGTGTGTTAGAGCACTGTGTGTGTGTGTGTGTGTTAGAGCACTGTGTGTGTGTGTGTGTGTCTGTGAGAGCACTGTGTGTGTGTGTGTGTGTGTGTGTGTGTTAGAGCACTGTGTGTGTGTGTGTGTTAGAGAACTGTGTGTGTGTTTGTGTGTGTGTTAGAGCACTGTGTGTGTGTGTGTGTGTGTGTTAGAGCACTGTGTGTGTGTGTGTGTGTGTTAGAGCACTGTGTGTGTGTGTGTTAGAGCACTGTGTGTGTGTGTGTTAGAGCACTGTGTGTGTGTGTGTGTGTGTGTGTGTGTGTTAGAGCACTGTGTGTGTGTGTGTGTTCGAGCACTGTGTGTGTGTGTCTGTGTGTGTGTTAGAGCACTGTGTGTGTGTGTGTTAGAGCACTGTGTGTGTGTGTTAGAGCACTGTGTGTGTGTGTCTGTGTGTGTGTGTTAGAGCACTGTGTGTGTGTGTGTGTGTGTGTGTGTGTTAGAGCACTGTGTGTGTGTGTGTGTGTGTGAGAGCACTGTGTGTGTGTGTGGGTGTGTTAGAGCACTGTGTGTGTGTGTGTGTGAGTGTGTTAGAGCACTGTGTGGGTGTGTGAGTGGGTGTGTTAGAGCACTGTGTGTGCGTGTGTGTGTGTGTGTTAGAGCACTGTGTGTGTGTGTGTGTGTTAGAGAACTGCGTGTGTGTGTGTGTGTGTTAGAGCACTGTGTGTGTGTGGGTGTGTTAGAGCACTGTGTGTGTGTGTGTGTGTGTGTGTGTGTTAGAGAACTGTGTGTGTGTGTGTTAGAGCACTGTGTGTGTGTGTGTTAGAGCACTGTGTGTGTGTGTGTGGGTGTGTGTGTGTGTCAGAGCACTGTGTGTGTGTGTGTGTGTGTTAGAGCACTGTGTGTGTGTGTTAGAGAACTGTGTGTGTGTTTGTGTGTGTGTGTTAGAGCACTGTGTGTGTGTGCGTGTGTGTGTGTGTGTGTGTGTGTTAGAGCACTGTGTGTGTGTGTGTGTGTGTTAGAGCACTGTGTGTGTGTGTGTGTTAGAGCACTGTGTGTGTGTGTGTGTGTGTGTGTGTGTGTTAGAGCACTGTGTGTGTGTGTGTGTTCGAGCACTGTGTGTGTGTGTGTGTGTTAGAGAACTGCGTGTGTGTGTGTGTGTGTGTGTGTGTGTTAGAGCACTGTGTGTGTGTGGGTGTGTTAGAGCACTGTGTGTGTGTGTGTGTGTGTGTTAGAGAACTGTGTGTGTGTGTGTGTGTTAGAGAACTGTGTGTGTGTGTGTTAGAACACTGTGTGCGTGCGTGTGTGTGTGTGTGTGTGTGTGTGTGTGTGTTAGAGCACTGTGTGTGTGTGTGTGTGTGTGGGTGTGTTAGAGCACTGTGTGTGTGTGTGTGTGTTAGAGCACTGTGTGTGTGTGTGTGTGTGGGTGTGTTAGAGCACTGTGTGTGTGTGTGTGTGTTAGAGCACTGTGTGTGTGTGTGTGTGAGAGCACTGTGCGTGTGTGTGTGTGTGTGTGTGAGTGAGTGTATTAGAGCACTGTGTGTGTGTGTGTGTGTGTGTGTGTGTGTGAGAGCACTGTGTGTGTGTGTGAGAGCACTGTGTGTGTGTGTGGGTGTGTTAGAGCACTGTGTGTGTGTGTGTGTGTGCGTGTGTTAGAGCACTGTGTGTGCGTGTGTGTGTGTGTGTTAGAGCACTGTGTGTGTGTGTGTGTGTTAGAGAACTGCGTGTGTGTGTGTGTGTGTGTTAGAGCACTGTGTGTGTGTGGGTGTGTTAGAGCACTGTGTGTGTGTGTGTGTGTGTGTGTGTGTTAGAGAACTGTGTGTGTGTGTGTGTGTGTGTGTGTTAGAGCACTGTGTGTGTGTGTGTTAGAGCACTGTGTGCGTGTGTGTGTGTGGGTGTGTTAGAGCACTGTGTGTGTGTGTGTGTGTTAGAGCACTGTGTGTGTGTGTTAGAGCACTGTGTGTGTGTGTGTGTGTCAGAGCACTGTGTGTATGTGTGTGTGTGTGTTAGAGCACTGTGTGTGTGTGTGTGTCAGAGCACGGTGTGTGTGTGTGTTAGAGCACTGTGTTTGTGTGTGTGTGTGTGTG